>NC_051185.1:24749355-25049355 GCF_013339695.2 Rhipicephalus sanguineus | reverse complement strand
ACGACATCTGTGAGCCGGTTTATGATCATAGCCGTACCTATTTTTGATAATTTGTTTCAATCTTCATCTCTTTCCTTCTCGTCCTTCTAGTCCCTATTCCCACTCCTGGTGTAGGGTGGCAAATCGTATAATAAGCTCCTTCTAGTTGGCTTCCTTGCCATTCCATTTCGTATGAGGGCGTTGCTGAGGTTTCTACGAGAAACCGGACTGAACGACGAGTTATCACTGGTCTCAGACAATGCATTTAGACGGTGCTGTTGTCATGACTGTGTAGCGTCCTTACAGGCTCTCACCTTCTCTTTCATTCTTTCGTACCCTCTTTCCCCTTCCCCAGTACAGGGTAGCCAACCGGAGTATATTTCTGGCTATCCTCCCTTATTTTTTTTATTATTAAATGTGTTTAAGGAGAAGTTGGTGCCTATACATGGCTCCGGCTACTCCTCTTCCCTTACTTAGTAATTAGCGTCACGAGCTTATAAATAAAAGTAGAGAATTGTAAAACTCACTCACGGCAATGTCCTTTTAAAAGGAATGTTCTCACGTCATGCATAATGTCCACGTGTCGACAACAATGTTCACGCACAAGACACACAAGAAACGTTCGCACTTTGCCGAAGAGTTCGTCTCACAGTCCTTTGTGTAATGCGATCACAAAACAGTCACTGGGCCCTTGCCCACACTTTAAACACAGCTGTCTTGAATCACAAGAGGCAACGCGAAACATTTGACCAGAAGTATCTCAATGTGAAGAATAATTACAAATGTGAATCAGTATCTTTTTCTCTACCTTTCTCTCTCTTTCCTGTCTCTCCTCCTCTTTGTCCACACAAACAACAGGAACTTTATACTAGTTAAAACTTTGAAGTGCCCAAGTACTTGATTTGGCGACAGAATTCTGTACCATGCTGAGATGCCAAATTGATTCAGCCCATCTTTTAAAGTTATTTAAAACTTCGTGGCACTCAGCTGAGCTCACTTTGCCGGCTCGCCATATGCGTCGATGAAGCTATGAGCTTACGCCTGGTCAAGTCATTGCGCATAAGCTCGCGATGCGCGCGTAGCCCACCTCACTGCTGAATCATCTGAATCGCTGTATACCTGAAACGCCGCAAGCCGTTTTCACGGAACCCGGTGAAATTAATGGATTCTCACGTGCGTTCAGCGAGACAGCCACCATATCGGGAGTAAAAAGTCTACAAAAAAATATGACATGAAAACACGCGAGTGACAGAAAAAAAATCCTGTCCTTGTAACACCTGTACGAGGAACAAAGAGCAGTGCGCTTCCGGCTAGAGTACTCATTTGTAAACGCACGTGCCGGGGTTGTGGAACAAACACGAAATAAAGACATAAAAAAATCAAAGCCTCGCATGCCAAAATGCTGCTGAGGTAGTACTGCATAAAAATCGCCGACATCATCCTCTGGTATTCCTTCCGTATTTTAATTTTTGTGTATTCATTATACACATTCACGCCATTTTCGTTATTTTACCATGGTTACATGAATCTTCGCGCACTTTCAGTGCGCACGGCTTCAGGAACGTATGCAGCCCCCTTACCTTTACCCTTTACCTATTGCCGCTGATCACATCACTGCTCTCACGTAACACGAAGTCTTAACGCTTTTTGGCCATAGCTGGCTCTTAACTGGCGCCCTCAATCTCCACAAGTTATCATGGGATATGCAGTGACGAAGTAAGAAAAAGAGCAATCGTAGTACTTGTTTTTACGAGAGCCATCGTGTGATGTTAACTACATATAACCAGTAATGTGCTACGGATCCATCCGACGCCTAAAGGAGCACCTTCCCGTACACCTCAGTGCAGAATAGCCAACGCTGATCAATCCTACTCAACTTCCCTGCTTTTCATTTGTCCTTTTCGGTGTTTCGACCTCAAAGGAATAGCCCTATACAGTAGAGCAAGTGCATATGTCCACTATAGCCCGGTAAACACGGCACTACACATTGCGTCAAACAACAAGCTTTTCATTTACGCCAGCGAAGCAAACCACGCACACCCAGCACCGCCTATTTTCGATCCAACGCGCTGGCAAAGTGGACACAGTGTTATTACTGATCGCCCCCATTAGTTGGTGTACTTTACCTTAACCAACCACAGCCTCACTCCTAACGACTAAGGAGGCGAAGCATTAATCATACGCAAACCACGCAGCCAATCGCATAAAGCACCGCACGACTGCATGAGCGAGGTCATTAGTCATTCCTCCGGCGTGAATCGTGCCTCGTGACGTATGCCTTTGCCACCAGGATGCGAAAACTACGCCACGTGAATGGAGGTGCAGCGTCTCACGCAGATCAACGCACGCCTTCGTACCTTATACTAGCATAGCATCAAGTCAAGTCATTTCGCTACGTTAACGCTCCGGTCTCTGATTTTACTTTACGAGTGAGCAATCCCAGATCTGGCTGCTCCCGCATGCTGCCGCCGCCTTATGCACCACAGCCAACCAAATCGGATTCTACCAACCAACCGCGCGTGCGTGCGTGCGTGAGTGCGTGAGCTCACGCGCGTGCTGTTTCTCAAATCATCTAATAGCCAAGCCAATCTAATACGAGGTGAGTCAAACCGTGTGGTGCCAGATGGGAAACCAAAAGGGTTGTTAACCTCCGAGAGGGGGCCAGAACCGTATTAATTTCTGGGGCTCGCGCAACGGAACAGGAGTTCCTTCTGCTGAAAAGAAAGAAAGAAAGAAGAAAGAAAGAAAGAAAGAAAGAAAGAAGGAAAGAAAGAAAGAAAGAAAGAAAGAAAGAAAGAAAGAAAGAAAGAAAGAAAGAAAGAAAGAAAGAAAGATTACAGTCGTGACCAAGAAGGTTTGACAAAGAACGTGGGTCGTACTAATTGCCCTCGCGTTTGCGCAAGCGAATACCCCGCGCCGGTAAATGGTTTCACGAGGGCTGAATCTTACGGGTGCAATACCGTATACCGTTATGAGTGAGTCCGGGGCTAAGCCAACTAACGAAAGGGTCGAGATAACCGACGCAGAGACGCGGGCACGCTGTGAGAACCAACTGCCGCCTAATGCTTCAGATAAGCATCGCAGTGTTTACGCTAGAGCTCGTTCGTTGCTTTGCCTGTTGCCACGTTCAGATGCTTTGTGGTAATGGTAATCGCTTCACAGCGGAAATGGAATGATAATGAGAGGGGTGCAGGTAACTTCTTACAGCCACTTTGTCCCCCTTGAGATGGATGAAGCGCTGAAAAAGCTATCTAATGAAGTTAGCCTGAATTACAATATTACGCTGCTGCGGTGTAGTATAAGACAGGTAATTTTTCTAACGTGGAATAAGGGGCGCGGTGCATTCTAATAAAAAAAAAAGAAGAATATGTGTGACTATTTTCGGCCAGTCCAACTTGCCGCGTTTGACTCTCTTTAGAGAGAAGGATAGATGACCTTTAAGGGCTCGTTTTTCTTTGTTAGACACAACATTGATGAGAACTAGCAGACAATAAGGCCAAGGAAAGTATAAGGGATGTTATTTGTAGTAATTAGGATACAAATGTGAAAGAAAGTAAAGTGGACGAAAAGATAACTTGCCGCCGGCAAGGACCGAATCTTTACCTTCTTCACATTTATATCCTAGTTACCACAAATAACATCCCCTATACTTTCATTGGCATTATTGTCTCTTAGTTCTCAATAATTCAAAATTTATTTTCTTCCTTAAAACAAAATTTTAATGATGAAACTTTACATATAAAAAGAACTATTTATTTGCTTTCGATTGAGGTATAACGCCGATTTTTAACGGAAGCACCACGTGGCGTAAATTGCATGTCAATGTGGACCAAAATAATGGTTTTCTCAAATTTGTGATTCTTTCTCGTAAAATTTAGAATTATCAGTGGTTTGAAAATATTTTCAACGCAATATATACCTTCTGTAGAGTAAGTATTCAATACTAAGATATTCATACATAGCCTAATATTCCAAGGGAAAAAAATGTAAACATGAAACATTATGGCGAAATTTCTGGATGCCTATGGCAGAAAAATTCCAGCAATTCTGTTGGGCTTCAAACACCTTACACAAACGCCTCTTCTTAATGCCTAAACCAAATTTGGTATTGAAACAAGGAATGATACTCTCAGAATAATTTTTATCACAAACCACTCAGACGACATTCTGCAAAATTCGGAAGGCTCCCACGCGACCAATTTTTTTTTTCTCTCCGAAATATTCTACTAATCCACTGTTTTCGATGGACTAAAAGAGCACAATTTTTATCGAATAAATTTGAGATGGTCGCCGAAATGGCTGGAACGTTTGGTGTGGATGACCCTATAAGATCTGCTGCCCTGTCCACTTTCCCTTCAAACGCCACGATTGTATGCGTGGCCTGAAGTCCTGTCAGGATAACAGAATGCTAACGTTCGATTAACGCAATCGAGAAAGGCAGAAAATTAGTATGCTGTGAAATTACAGATGTTGAAGACACGGGATCAGATCAAGTCACGCATAACAGAGACACGGGCAACATATCGTTTTGTGATATCCCAAAAAATTGGGAGTGCTTAGTTCAATCTGACGTACGGACGATGTTCTGTAAGAACAGCCCCGATGACCTTTTAGAGCGATACTGCGTATGTCTAGGAGGTGAAAAAGGGTGGCGGTCTTTGAGTGCGCAGAAACTGGCATCATCAGGCACGGGCATGTGCAAAAGAAATTGGGCAAGCCTCACTACTCACCACTGGTCCATTAAATGTTTGACCTGAAGGTCTGTCAGGTTAACAGAATGGTAAGGGGAGGGCGACACGGTCGAGAACGACCGAAAAGTAGGTTATACGATAAAATTAGAACAGTCGCAGACATGGAATGGTGTCTACTGACGCAAGACAATGGTAATTGGATATTGCCGGGAGGCGCCTTTGTCTTGCTACCGAAAAAGAAGAGGGAGATCACGATGGTGAAATCAACTGCAATGTAAAAAAAGTATATATATAAAAGAAAGATTAGCCTTCTCCAAAAGCAGCACAGCTTGCCGACGTCATTGCGAGTCATGGCACGAAGACTGTAGTACAAACTGTTAAAACGAAGGTTGTCCGTTCGTTGTGTGTAACACATGGCGGGATTCCGACACGTCTCAGCATTCAGATGGGACGTGACGCAGAAGTCTTGAACTCCACGCGCGGCGCCAGCTCGTGACGCCATGCAAGAGGATGCCAGGAACTCGCTTTCTAACTGACGGCATGGGCGATGGAAGGGGGTGCGACGTGCCCCCCCCCCCCCCCCCCCCCTTTGATGCGACGCGGGTTTGCACCACGCAAGACAAAAACCTGCCGACGTCCATGACTGACGGTTCTTTTGGTTGATGGAATAGCCAGCTATGCTTTGGCAAGACGACTAGTTGTGGCTTTTGTGAACAGTCAGTAAGGGATGTGGCACAATCCGGTTACAATACTCTTCCTGCCGTATGCCGTATTCTGCCACAAAAGAGCGATTTCTTCTTTTTAAAAAATTCTGTGCGGTGGGGAATAATTGCTAAGGTTTCTTTCTACGCCACACCCATGCGGAGAGTGTCTGACGTGTGAATCGAAGTAGTCTGTGGTCCGAAGCGGTGGTATAGTGGTCATGGTGCTCGACTGCTGCCAAGAAGTCTGCGGAATCGAATCCCGGCCTCGGCGGCCGGATTTCGGTGGAGGCGAACAGCTAGAGGCCCGTGTACTCTGATTTAGGTGCACGTTAAACAACGCCTGGCGGTAGAAATTTCCGCATCCCTCCACTAAGGCGTCTCTCATAATTATATCGTGGTTTTGAAACGTAAAACCTCAAGAATTAACTGGTCAAAAGTGGCAAAAACAAATGAAAACAACAAAGCAATTCGAAAGAACGTAGCACACAAGTGTGTACGTATACCGGACGCCTGAAAGGGCAATCAGAAGGCTCATATGCGCATATGCATGCCCGCATATCTTATGGGAAGAGAGCGGGTATATACCGATACACACGCGAAGTCATTGCCGTTGTTGTTGTCGTCAGGACCGATTCGCTTGTCCCGCAAACAAGCGCGCGTTCTATGAACTCTCTTCATCGCGAGCTCTTGTAATGAAAGAGTCGGGCCATCCAACTGACTATACCTATACCAATACTATAGAGCACGGACGGACTCTGCACGCCACCGAAGCGACGCTAATACCATGCTCACGATATTCCCTGTCGAGGGCACACATGCATAAACGAGGCCCCGACGGGGGGTACACCCTCGTGAGCGTGCAATATTTGCACAGCGCCCGTCGAAACAGTCTGGCACGACTTCATTCGTTCTGCCGCTTCCCAGCACGCCGCAATGCACATTCGGTCGGAGGTACTTTTTCAAGATCATGGCCTGCCTTTATAATGCCGCTGTGGCCTGCTGGTGATAGGATCGATTCTTTCTTTCTTTCTTTCTTTCTTTCTTTCTTTCTTTCTTTCTTTCTTTCTTTCTTTCTTTCTTTCTTTCTTTCTTTCTTTCTTTCTTTCTTTCTTTCTTTCTTTCTTTCTTTCTTTCTTTCTTTCTTTCTTTCTTTCTTTCTTTCTTAACATTGCTTGTTGTCTAAAAAATATATGTTGAAACAGTGTTTAGATCAAAGGATGAAGGATTTATAGTACTCTATGTAATATACAGCGGAAGGGCAGTAAGTTCTGCCTATTAGAAGCATAAATTTAACACAGAACACTGAACAATAATTGTTGGGGTTTTACGTTTCAAAGCCACGATACTCATATCGTGGGTATGAGATTATGAGAGACGCCGTAGTGAAAGGCTCCGGAAATTTTGACCACCTGGAGTTCGTTAACCTGCACTTCAACCTGAGTACACGGGCCTCTTGCTTTTCGTCTCCATCGAAGCGCAGCCGCCGCGACCAGAATTCGATCCCGCGACATTTGGGTCAAGAGGCGAGCGCCATAACAACGAGACCACCGCGGCGAGGTATTTTTGACCCGCGATGACAAAGAAAAAGCAACAGACATCGAGCTTACGGTGCAGCTGCAGCGAATAAAAAGCAATAGTAGATTACACGAAATGAATAAACCAAAATTTCGAGACGACCCTAATTGCTGAATTAGGTGTCTGGTAGCTGCACTTGCCCGTGCAGTGCTGGAGGAAGCTCCATCGTCCACGTCAACCGACCAGAACGGTTAATCTACAGTTCACATAGTTGGTCTCATATAGCAATTAATTCTCCACAACAGAAAAAAAAAGAAAAAGCGAAAACGCCTACACTGAACAGACAAGGCAAGGCAAACAGACAAGGCATTGACTGTATGTATATTTAGAAAAAATCGAGCAATAAACAAAATCTTGACATACGTATCGTCTTCCCTGCGCGACTTTCCGGTGTCTTCGCGCTAGAACATCCGGCGGAATGGCGAACCACAACAACGGCCTTTCAGTTCTTTTTGTTTATTTTTGTTTTCGCATCTGATCATCCTGCGTGCAACGCTGACATAACGGAAGCTTCACGGATTGATTACTAAGCGCACACTTGGGCGTGGCCCCGACCTATACCTACAGAACGCGCAATAGGCTTTCGTTACCGACAGGCCGACACGAGTACCTCGCCTTCGCAGTGCTGCACGGAACTGACGAGACGTTACATATAGGTATACACAAGTACCGACGTTGTATATGCTAGGGAAATATATATATTTGCATACAGCAGCCTTTTGGACGTAGGGTGGCAGGTAGCTTCACGGTGGCGTGCTCCCGTTTCAGTTGGCAATCCGTCACGCTGACCGCGCGGCCTCTAATTGCCTGCCATTTGAAGATCGACCGCGCTTGAGAGTACGCCTGGAGCGTACCCTGGCGGCGGATCTGCGAAGCCTCGGGCGTGACGTAGATAGAGGGAAGCTCCGCTGGCAGTATACAGGAAGATGAAGCGCGAGATAAAGGGTTAATGAACGCTTTTCTTTTCTTTTTTTTTTTTGCGCACTGCTTGCTCCGCGATGAACTGCCCTGCATCTTTACAGAAAGAAATATCCGTGCGAGCTTGTAGCAAATAGGGGCTTTTCAGACTGATCGACACATATGGTAAGCGGCGCTGCCGTGTCGGAAGTGCATGGCTACCTTACTGGCATATGCCCTCGAAAATTGTGCAGCTGGTGCATTTTGCACAGGGTTATTATCTTTTGGAGCTGAGATTTGGAGAGATAATGAAGGATGTCGAGACTACTATAATACAGTGTGCAACAAGCTATAGTAATGAGGAGGCGGGGGGAGGGGAAGCGAGGCTATGAGGCGGAAAAAGCGGCAGTGCAAAACGCTCAAAAACGGCAGAGCGGAACTCTCAGAAGACCGATTGGACAAGAAAATTGGCTGAGGCACACCGCGATCGGTGAGAGAGGAACCTTGCTAAAAGGTTAAAACAACTCTCTCAAAATCGTCCCCCAACAAAAACCAAACTGGTTGTACACCCACACTTCGTCGCATGTTCCTCCTCTGGAGATGGTATCAATAATTGGAGAAAACATTTTTTTGACCAACGTATATTCATCTACCGTATCCTCTTTTGAACGAAACGTGAAAAAGGGTTCTTTAGCTAGAGAAAAAGACGATATCAACAATTATAGTTTCAATTCATATCAGCCTTATAATCTCGGAAATAAAAGAGGGAGAGAAGGAAAAGAATAAAGAAAGAAAATAAAAAGACAAGAAAGAAGAAAAGGGAAAGAAGAAAAATAGAAGGAAAAATAAAGAAAAAAAGGAAGACAAAAACATGAAAATGAAAAGAAAGGTTTAATAAAATATGTAACTGGACATATTGTTCTCAATCGTTGCCATCAATATGGCCTGGCCAATTTGGCGAGTGTTATATGACTGACCTTGTGTAGTTATACTACATGTACTTGTATTAATGTGATTTGAAGCCGATACAGTGCACCTTTATTGCGTTATGATATTAATATAATCCCTCAACACCTTTGTAACAGCCAGTGGAGTTAGGGAGGAGCCGGGGTAGTAAATATAAGTCATAAAAAAAGAAAAAAATCTATAACAACTAACCTGTATTCAATCAAATCCTGTTCAGTCACTAATCAATTTGATGAGTTTTACAGTAAGCCTCAAAAGGACAGACTGGGGGACAAGCCCAACACGGACCCGTCTCTCCAACGGTGGGACCCAACAAAGAGAGGAAAGGAAAGCCTACACAAGAGAGACAAGAGGAAAAGAAAAGAATGGAAGACTTGTTAGTCAAGACGAGCTCATCGGAGATCCGTTGTGTAAAAACATTCGTAAGTCAAGATGAAGAGAAACCGTAGTTCGTAACCGAGAGAATATTTCCCTTGGAGGTGGTTTCGCTAGGCGGTGGAGTCAAACATTTTTTTTATTTTCTCTTTTTTCAATCGAAATTTTAGTATATTTTGTCTTTTTTATCTAATTTATCGACTTTGGCCTGCGATACTCAGGTGCTGCAGGCAGGGCATAGATATTTTTTTTCATTTAATTTTTTTTATTTTTCGCCCAGCGCCACTTTAATGTAATGTCTAAGATCCTAATTGAGATTTGAGATAAAGGAATGAAGGGAGTTGAACGTGTCACTACTTGTTTCCCGGCTATAGAGAGTGTTTTAGTTATATCTTGTCCAAAAAATAACTGCACAGCAAAAAAAAGGGGGGGGGGGTACTAAAACCGTATGTCTTAAGCCCTGAAAATGTCCTCAAGTACACGTCTATGAAAGTACCGCCGGAATATCATATTGCACGTGAAACTATACGTTGTAAAATCCTTGAACAGGGGTTGTCGCCGTAGCAAACGCTTTGACAAGGGGTTTTGTTGGCCCTGCTCATGCCCATTTCTTCTTGATTTCGACTAAGGTGTCCTTAACACGCGTTTGTATGTGCATTGCCTAAAAAGAGAGACACCATGTATAAGTGTTCATCTATCCGTGTTCATCTGTTCCACACAGTTCTGGCAACAGCTTTCCTTTCTCTCATGTAGAAAAGCACATGAAACTGAATTGTCCCTTCCCCCTGGCACCATTTAATAGCGAAGCTGTTTAACCCTATTGAAACGTTCCGTATGCCATCACAATAATTCCATATGTTGCATACGTAATCCATATGTTTTCGTATATTTTCCATATATCTTTCATATGTTTCAGTAAGATTCTTGTGGAAACATACGGAATTATTGGAATGGCCATACGGAACATTTCGATGGGGAAGCTGGCCTTTATTTGTGCGGCCTAACAGAAAACTATCATCTTCAAAGGTTGTGTGCCACAGAAATTGGGCGAATCCCACTACTCACCACAGTTCCACTTAGAGAGAGAGAGAAAGCTATAGAAAGAAAGAGAGACAGAAGTAGAAAGAGAAATAATAGAAATAAAGACACAAAAAGATAGAAGGACAGAGAAAGAGAGAGAAAGAAGCAGAGAGAGAAATATATAGAAAAAAATAAAGATCAAGAGAAATAAAGTGAAAGAAAGAGAGGAAAAAATTGGCCGCGTATCTGCGTGCTTCGCTGCAAATGTCGTGTAAAGACGATAGAAGAGGCGCTGTGTGAGATATGGACGCCATCTGGCAATACGTCGGGAAACATGAGTGCTGTGTTGCGTCCTGGTAGTCCCGGCGCAGCAGCAGGCGAAGACCGGCGGTGACCAACGCGACCGGCGGGGACGCCAGCCAGCCCGAAAACGCGGTTTGGCGCGAAGCGCTGAAGCAGAGAAACGTCCGCACTCAACGAGTACTCTCCACACACTCTTTTATTTACACGTCGCCTGGGTAAAACAGGAATGCCAGAGCGGCGCCCACAACCGGCAGCCTGAAGGCCGCCCACAACGCTGCTTTTTCATTTTTTAAATATTTTTTTTAACCTTCTTGGTCTTCTCAAAACTAAAGTTTTTCAACACCAACCCATGGTATTCGTACAGTGCAATACAGAACCGAAACCGAAACACAACCATGAGCTCGAGCGAAGGGCACGGAGGAAGGCAAATTTCAGCGCAGTCGCATTTTCAGCTTTGTTGAAACAGCGCTCACTAGACGACGACGAAGTAAAAGAAGGCACAGGCAGCGCCTGTCCTGTGCCTTCTTTTACATCGTCGTCGTCTAGTGAGCGCTGTTTCAACAAAGATGAACGCATACCAACTCGCTCAAGCTTCCATTCTTATACATTTTCAGCGCAGCTTAAGAAACTAGGGTCCTTAAAATTGCGTATGTATGCATTTTCTATTAAAGGAACACGCCACCTAATACTTACCTAGTGATGTTGCACCTCAGATATGCATGATATTTACTTTTTGATCGACAACGTTCACAAGTATGAACAGCCGTACCAGTTCAAGACGGCTGGCCCTTGCGCAAGTGGTTCAACTTTGGCCGAGTGGCTGAATCGAGGGACGTGCCGACAAACAGAAAGACAGACAGACAGAAAGACAGACCAAAATTTCTGCGTTTAAGTTCCCCAAGAAAGACTATCGTCTTTAAAAAAGCAGAGATAAAGTAACGGTCGTTCTATGAGAGGTGCGAATGCTCGGTTCTGGAGTTTGGACATCCCTGTCGTGACTAACCTAGCGAGAGCCTAGCAGCAACCTAGAAGCAACCAGATTAGATTTCAGAATCGTCCAGTTACGCTATGTCAAGCCTTGCGCGACTTAATGCGAGCTTCGCCATTTTTTTTTATTTTTCGGTTGGTTTGTTGTTTGTTCTACAGTTGTTTCCTCCTCGTCCCCTCGTCCCCCTTCACCCCCCCCCTCCTCCCTATTTTTTTTTTTGAATGGGAATAAGAGCGTATCTTTCACCATATCTGCATGTTACCGCTTTCAAACGGTTCTGACACTCTTGTAACAGCAAGGGTGGTTCAATTCACTTAGAGACTCGTCAGCAATTTCGTTTAACCAAAAAAAAACGATGCGTCGAAACTGAAACGGGTAGCTGCTTTGTGCAACGTCATAAATGACGTCATATCATACCCCGCCGTATTTCAAACACAGCGCGCGTGAATCCAGCGCTAGGAAAGAGATGCCGGTGATGTCATCCGACGCTGGATCGAGCAGTGCAGGCTTTTCTGAACTTGACAGGGACGACTACAGCGACTATTTTAACGCGGAACGATCAGCGTTTGCTTTTGGCTCACCGCCACGCGAAGCGAAGTACGATACAAGTGTCACAAACACAGGGTGCATGGTCCGCATACAAAGACATTCCGGAACTGGCTACCAATCTTAAAATTAATTTACGGAAAAACTAAATGACTTGCAGTCGTATCATTTGGTACATACAATCAGAGTACTCAAGTGAACATATTTTGAAAACCTTCTTGAAATCAGTGAACATCGCCGGAGTTTACCCCTTTAAGCACTTCATGTGCGTGGCATTTAGCCTCGTTTCCAATCGTCCCCTTATTTACCTCAGTTGCCTTCACCTTTTACGTTACACTGTATCCTGACCAATTTTCCTTTTTATGGAGGACACCCAAGCTTGTACCATTCCACGCGGGAATGCCCCAAACTGGCCGGCCTACCTAGAAAACTCAATCCCTCCCCCTACCAGTGGGAAAGCGTTCTTTCCAGCATAGCCCTGAAGGAACTGTGAAGCCTGATTGACCAGGCCAGCCGAATAGCAGCAGCAAATGAGGCCCTGGACTGAGGGCTCCCTCTGGGAGTTCATAAGCAAAATGAACAAAAATAAAGTTTTCTACTACTATACTACAACTACTACTACTATTACTACTACTACTACTACTACTACTACTACTACTACTACTTGATCTCGTCAGCAGTTTATATTATAAATTTAAAAGAGTGTTGGTGTAGGCCAGTTGGTGAATCATGATTAGAAAACCGCTTCGTGTTGTCTCTTTGTGTCCCGTGTGGTTTCGCGGTTACCTTTGCTAACTATATTATAAAGTTCCCCTTGCTTCGAATAGCGCTCTTACGAGGGTTCACGAAGCTCGTAATTTCATTTTCCCGTCAACAACTCTCTATACGCTCCACAGCACAAGCGTGTACAGAAGGCCCGGCAGTCCTGCGCATGCGTGATTCACGGGCGCACGGAACGCATAGTCCACTCGCACATCATCGCCATACAAACTCACTCGTTCGCTCGTTTCCTGCATGCTTCCCGAGGAAGTCCCATCTAACATCATGCGTACGAGAAAAGACGTGTTCCTCCCCTGCAGGGTCTCTTCCATCAGCGGAGCTCACTCGGCCGACCGTGGCGGCATTTATCGCCGTAAATGGTCAACGGCTTGCAGCGTACACAGCGAACCTTCCGTTTACTGACTTCGCTTGCTTGCTTGCTTGCTCGTCTGTTTGTTTGTTTGCGTGTTTGTCTGCATGTTTGTTTACGTATTTGTTTACGTATTTGTTTGCGTATTTGTTTGCGTATTTGTTTGTGTGTTTGCGTTTTTGTTTGCTTGCTCGCTTGCATGCTCGCTCGCTTGCTTGCTTGTTTCTTGTTTGTTAGCGTTGGGCTTGGGCTTGGCTCGGCTTTGCCTGGTTTGGCCATGCTGGCTTGCTAGCTCCTTTCTTTGTTGTCATCCTCCGCACAAATATCGCCTCCTCTGACTTATTTACTTCCCTGTTTGGAAGTTTGTTTGTTTCTGGCAGCCTCTATGGGTAAACGACCTTGCCGATCCGTCTCAGGAGGCGTGGCTTCCCGCGCGCATCTTACCGTTGGTTGCTCGCGGCCTGCTCCTAAGCTAGCAGCCTGCTCGGCGTTTGTCGGCACGGCCGTAGAATGACCGGACGACGCGGTTAATGCACTTCTAATCACCGCGGCGGCGCGTATTCGAGGCTCACCATTGGGCCGAGTGCACGCTCTATCGAGAACAGCTGCGGCTGTTCGGTTTTTATCGCGATCGGCCATGTCCTGTCTCCCTCCGGGCCATGACGCAATGCGCGGGCGCAAGCCATATAGATCAACTACGGGAAGTACGTGCTCACGAAATTCCGTGAACAGCGATCGGTAAAGTGCGCTTGAAAAGTCGCATTTGCGTTTGGAAAAGGAGCCCTAAGGGATAAAGAAGAGAGGCAAGGGTAACGAACGTAAGGCACCGGACAAACTGACGAAAAGATGCGACTAAGTCCGGAAGGATGTGAGCCAAGGAGGTTAAACAAGAAAAAAAAAAAAAAAAACGCAGCCACCCTTATGCATACTCCTAAGACTGGAAGGCTAAAGACACCTTCTTCTGAGTCGATATATATATATATATATATATATATATATATATATATATATATATATATATATATACATACATATATATATATATATATATATATATAATCAAGACTGATTTACGATCCATTGACAAACTATATATATAGTGTATCAATGGTTCAATAGCTCGCATCCAAACATTTCTAAGACATATCATGACATCGTCGCAATGCATACATATATTGCGTGATGACGTCTGCATATCAAGTCATCATGACGTCACATAACGTGGCGTCACATGATATCACAAGTTTTCGCGACCTGCGACGTCACGACATGATGTCATCACGTGATGATCATTTTGGTGATCACTCGCGTTGATGCCTACGGTCACTTTTTGCGTTTAATGAGGCATCTAAGGTTTTCGCGTTAATAATAAATATATGTTGCGCTACTGACTGGCCCACTGCGATAACTGTAATTTCTTAAATAGAGTTTCCTTTCTCGCGTAGCTGTGCAATGGCAAAGTGACACTAAATTTGGCAGATTCCAGGTATACGACGTTTACGTGTTTGCCCGGTATACGACGTGTCAAAGCAAGCACCTTACGTGGAGTTAAGAAAAAAATATAAACGATTTAGAGTATTTTCCACTCAACCATGGGTAGTGTAGAACGAATTATTAACTCTATTATGGGTATTCATCGTTCTGACATAACTACTGCGGCGCGCAGCTCTACGCTGCACGAAAGGACGCCCAAACTGTGCGGCCTTCCATACGTGACATCTTAAACTAAAAATAAATCGAAATCTAAGTGAAAAAGAACAGGCAGTCGTTATCTGAGGTACGAGGCGGAGATACATTTTCTGAGTTCCCGCAGCAGTAACTCTTACGTTCAGTTTTCGCGCTGAGGGACCTGCTTATATGCGTACAGGAGACCAAGTCAGGCGTCCTCATATGCGGAAAAATTTAACTGGGGAAGTTAGAGGCGGCGCTTTGTCACTGGCCAGTGTTGAGTGAGGAACGTTTACGCTCACAGTTTCGCATGATCATCGACTGACTGTAAGCGTTTCCTCTGCTCTGCTCCGTCCACCGCGGTGGAACAGTGGTTATGGTTCTCGGCTGCTGACCTGAAGGTCGCGGGTTCGACCCTGGCATTTCGATGGCGGCGAAGTGCCAGAGGCCAGTGTACTGCGCGATGGCAGTGCGCGTAAAAGAACACCAGGTGGTCGAAATTTCCGGAGCCCTCCACTACGGCGTCCCTCGTAATCATATCGTGGTTTGGGGACGTAAAAACCCAGATATTATTACTATTATCTGCTCCGCTTCCAAGCCCAATCAGGGCGACCTGTCACCGCATGCCTCTTGGCAACAAGTCCAAACTAATAGGTTCCCTGGTCTTAGGCTCCGCCACACTTTCTATAAAGTACCCCGACCGATATCCTCACAGCGGAGGACAGCCAAACATTTACCATTAAACGTGGGGGTGCCCCAGGCCATCCTGTTAACGTACAATTACCATTGCCCAACCCTTCTAATTAAGGCGAAAGCCTCAGATGCATGATCAAACGCGAAAAATGACCGTCGGCGTCGGCAGCGCCAACACGACGGATGCAAAAAATTATCGTGCAATGACGTCTCCCTATGATGCCATCATGACGTCAAAGGTCGTCAGAATTTGTCACGGCATCATGACGTCATCGTGACGTCATACGATGACGCCATATCATGAGATCGTCGCTTGGACAAAGCTGGGCCGATCACGGAGGCATTGCGAAACCACGTGAGATGCAGAACGCTTCCAATGCATCCGATCCCGGAGGCAGTGTTAAACCACGTTGGGTGCAGAAAGCTTTAGGGCGGCATCAATACAGTCAAATGGGAAGAAAAATAAGGTGGCTTTCGTCGTCCAGTCGTCTTAGGCAAATGCTTAAGAGACCGTACGTGTGTCTTTAGCAAAGCCGTTCTTTCCAGCGCAACCTCGGTCGTCCAGAGGAGACTGTTTGACCGTGACGGCTTGACTGCATCAGCGAAATGGATCGTGGACTGAAGCCTCCACCTTCGTGGATTAACAAACCGAAACAAACAAATGAAGTGGTCACTAGCCATTGAGGTTTTCAGGTTCAGCCGTCTTGACCTAATCGAAAAACTTGACAAAGCCAGTTGACCTCACTGCCTCTCCTGAATTCCCCCTCCCTCTATTTCTCTCTCTTTCTCTTGCGTTTCATGCAGCCTAACATTCGGACTCTCTGTTTCTTATATTTTCCTTTCTTCATTAAGGCTTCTATTAGAATACACTTGTCTGCGCCTGCAAAGACTGGTTTTTATCGATATTTTTTTTGCGTTTTTTTTTTGTTCTTACTAAAACGAAATGTGCCTTGCCTATCTCGACTCTTCGCCCGCCGGCACTTCCGTCCGCACTGAACTCCAGTGCCTTCGAAAGGTGCACGGAGGTCCTCCAGGAATCCTGCGGGGCGAATATAATGGCATATCCACAATACAATGCGTTGAGTACGCTTCCCGGACATTATTTGCAATACACACACGCCTGATACCGTTGCGAACATTTGACCCTGTATGCTTTCGGCATCAGGCAGCAGAGCTCGGGCACGAAGTAGCAAAGCACAGCCCCTTGTGTTGTTACATTTCGTTTCATTTTTTTTTTTTTCAAGGATGAATGGATGAATGGATAGATGCTGCGAGCGTGCCCTTTATAACGGGGTGGTGACCTGCGAGCCATGGATGGATGGATTGATGAGTGTGTGTTAGAAGCATCCTCCTTGAATGGAAAAGACGGCTAGTGCCACCAAGCTGTTTATTAGCGCTCTCTATAGTTAAAACTCACAAGGCGAAAGCAACCTTATTTTTCTTCGCACTCGATGTATTGTTCCTGCCCCGCAACCCTCCGAAAGCTTTCTGCACCTAACGTGGTTTTGTATTGCCTCCACGATCGAAGACACCTCACCTAGTTTTGCACTGCCTCCGTGATCGCGCATGTCATTTGATGACGTCATCGTATGATGCTACGTGGCGTCATGATGACGTCATAATGACAACGCAAATTTTGTCATCTGTTGCGTCGTGTGACGCCATATGGTGACGTCATGACGCGATGATTTTTTGCATCATTCGGGTTCACGCTGCCGACGCTGGACGTCGGTCAATGTTCGCGTTTGACGCGGCATCTAAGGCTTTCGCCTTAATAAATATACCTCGGGTTTTAGGTGCCAAAGCCACGATATGATTATGAGGCACGCCGTAGTGGAGGGCTTCGGAAGTTTGGGTAGTCTGGTGTTGTCTAACTTGCACTGACATCGCACACGGGCATCTAGCCTTTCGCCTCCATCATTGTTATTCTGTAGGTTGTGTCGACAAGTTGTCAATTCTGACTTACCCCTGCTCCTCAATGTTGACTGTTACTGCAAGATCTTCAATTCCGTGTGTTCCATAGTTTCCTGCTACGGTCACAGCGCCATCTGGTGGAAGCATTTACAACTACTCAACAACAGAATGAGCCGTAAGCTCGCCTACAGAAGAAGCTCGCGAGCGTGCAATGACGTAATAGAATCTGAAGAAGCAGGTGGTTTTTGCACGGCAGCCTCCACCGCGGAGGAGGTCACGACACGGAGAGAAGCGATCGGCAGCGCCGAAGCTGACGAAAGTTGCTTTTGTAAAGGCGGATAAAAACTAAAACGAACGAAAGCAACAACCTGCATCGGGAACTCCTGCGGTGAATTGATACGGCAGGCAGGTGCTTCGATTTTGTGGACGAGTAAGAGAGCAGTCAAGAAGAAACGTCTGCTTCTGCGCCTTCATACAATTGGAAGAAAGGAAACAGAGAGACAGAGAGAGAGGGAGAGACTGACTGCCACGCGCCACAGGTGTGGCAGAGATGAGAGGAGGAGAGAGTGCGAAAGGGAAATGGCGGGCTCGATCGCGTTAAAACGGTGCACGGAATGACCGGGCAACGATGTTTTTAAGAGGCACTGACTCGGCAGTCATGGCGGCAGTGGCCAATGAATACTGACAAAAATTTGAAGGCACAAAGAAACGAGGGCAAGAAACGACAGGACCGGTGCTAATTAACAACTACAGTTGTAGTTCGCACCAGTCCTGTCATTTGTTGTCCTCGTTTCTTTGTGCCTCCAAATTTTTGTCAAAACATGCACCAACTAGTTCAAGAACGCGTTTTAGTCAATCTACTCTATAGGCCGCGGATTCGATACCTCACAGCGATGATGGCCTCGTGAACGCGGGAAGCCCCCGTGAAGACGTGAACTTATATGATCGTAGATGTCAAAAAGACATGAAATGATTATAATTGCTGGGGTTTTACGTCCCAAAACTCCGATATGATTATGGGGGACGCCGTAGAGGAAGGCTCCGGAAATTTCGACAATCTGGTGTCCTTTAACGTGCACCTGCATCTAAGCACACGGGTGTCCTTTGCATTTTGCCCCCATCGAAATACGGCTGCCGTGGACGGGAGTCGAACCCGCGCCCTCGAGCTTAGTAACGCGACACTCTACGGCTAAGCTAACACGGCGGGTGACTTGTCACAGCATGCCTCTTGGTACCAGCTCCAAACTAATACGTTCCCTGGTCTTGCACTACGCCATACTCTCTAAACAACCAAGTACCAGCATTACGAGATTAGACTAGCATTACGAGATTAAAGACAGTAAGTGTGCTTATAAAACGTTCGGCTTACCGCAAAAGTTTATTATCGGGGCAATCGACAAACACAAATCGAATACATTGTAACAGGATGGATAGGTGGGTTAGTTGGTATTGCATATTCATAGAAAACTTAGAGCACAAGTAGAAGGACACTGGACGGAGAAAGGAGCGCTTGTGGGGCGTGTATGCTTTCCTGCGTCCAGTGTCTTTCTATTTGCACTCTAGGTATTGTATGAATGTAAAAAATCACAGCATATCCACGGGGTGAATGATGATGAGTGGGGCGAAGCTACGGAGGGAATCATCTGTAAACCGTGAAACTCTTCCGTGAAATGCGCCCAGTACATAATATAAAGAGTGTGAAACATCGTGTATATATTAAACATCAAACTTTTATTGTACTGTTGGTTTACGTGGTCCCTTCATTATCACTTGTGATCGGTGAAATGCAAGGAAGAAGTCCGCTCCCGAGCGAAAGAGCGCCAAGAGCGACCGCATTCCCCGCTCGCCCTGTGCGAATTAAAGGCAAGGCTAGAGGGAAGACAGGACGCGCGTTCCACGACGCGAGGTCGGTAGCATGCCCAACGAAAGCCAACGGAACGCGATCGTGCAAGTGCTCCGGCTTCGCATCGCCTCATGGTTCCATTTAGCGTCCCAAAACCAAATATATTGCTCAAGGTGTGCCTTGCGTTTTTCGTAGAAATAATTTCTTTATCATGTACATTAAGACGAAAAGTTGAAAGCTCACTAGAGTGTATCGCCCGCAAAGTATGTCTTTTAGTGTGATTTATCTCTCGTACGGCAGGGTCCTCGCGCCGTTGCCGGTCCACCTCGCCCGTTGACGATCGGGCGAGGTGGCTACATACAACTACTACTACTACACTTTAAGAAAAACATCTGGCGTTCTTTCGTTCTGCTTTTACAAAACATCTGGCGTCTTTCGTTGGTTTATTTCATCAATCAACGGCGTTTTGAACAAAATTTTTATTGTTTAATCACGCACAGGAGAAATCTCACCAGGCACTACCTTGGAGGTAAACAATGGCTGCTAATGGGAATGAGAGACAGAAGAAGTCGGCTTTTAGCTAACACTTACACTTCTACTTCTACTAACGTTTCCTACTGGAACATGCCAATGGCTGCTAATGGGGAATGAGAGACAGAAGAATTCGGCTTTTAGTTAACGCGCACGCTGCGAATTTTTTATTGTTCAACAACGCACAGGAGAAATCTCCCACCGGCACCACCTTGGAGGTCAAAGCGTAAGACTTGTTACGGACTACTACGATGACTACGAGGGACGAACGGGTGCCGCCTTAAAGGGCCCCTCACCAGGTTTGACAATTTTGAGCTGACGAGCGCGATGCATACACTGGGCGTTCACGATCACGTCTGCCAAAATTTGCAACGCTACGCGCCGCGGAAATGGGTCAAATTTCAAGGTGAACGCTGCTTGCCCCTCCTCTCGCGGGCGCGCGCTTTAGAGAATGAGGGGATGACGTATGTACATGAGAAAATGGCCCTACGTAGATGGTAGTGCTGTGACGTCGCTCCTCTACGTAGACGACTGTGCTCTGACGTTGCCAACAGTAGCACGTGACACTGCGATAATTATTTGACACGACATGTGTAGTTTGTGTAATTTGTTGGTTGAATAGATTAATAAAACTTAAGAGAAATAATGAGACACACAAATGGAATGTGTGCGCCTTTTTCATTTTTTTTCGTGAATTGCAGCGAGATGCGGGGCTAATGTACCTCCCTTTCCCATGCGTTCGTGTCCCCGCGGTTAGCGCATCGAGCAGACGCCAGCCCTGGAAACAAAAGTAATGTTCTTACGCGTTCGAGCACTCGTTGCGCTCATTTATTCTACCGCGTCCAAGTAAACGTTAATGCGGCACTGGCTCATGATACGGCCACTGTCGTGCCCGTACAAATGTCTCAACTTTCATGCCCGTCCCGCAAAAACAGGCAGTGCACCACAGAGAACGCCGACAAAACGCCCACGGCCGCTACATAAAAAAAAAGGTAGCGGCCGTGCAACGCCGCTCGCGTGCTCGGGCTGGCTCGGGCACGTCATGCGCACGTGACCATGCATGAGCATGACGTGTTCATGCGTATGTGTCAAGTGAAGAGTGTAGGGAAGGGATTTGGCTTGCTAAGGCTACACGGGGCGAGTGGCAAGGGTTTGAAACTCGCCTCCTCGCATCATGGTTTCGCGCCGCTACAAATTATTGTTTTTCTCAGCTCGTAATGAACCGATTTGAAAAATTCTTGCGGTATACTGCTCTTCATTCGGCACACAACAACTTCCAGCGTCTGACTAAAATTTGCTATGTGGCCTGGTGAGGGGCCCTTTAAGGAGCTTCGCCCCTAAAAGGAAAGTTTATTGAACCAGTATACGCAAGCACTATAGAGGCGCTTACACAGTAAATACTTATAAATTGCTTCAGTAAAATTTATACAAACGCTAGACGCAATTTTACGCAGACTGCAATAATACGCTGTGCGCTACTAAAGAACTATGGAACCAGAAACATGTTAGCAAAAGCATCATACCTCCCGAGGAGGTGAAATAAAACAAAAACACGAAAGGGGGGGGGGGGTGAGTGCGAGGAGCATGGGGAGTCGGATGACTTCTTTCTTTTTCTTAACTCAGTGTGGCTCTGCTGGCAATTTCAGTTTTCCCCACGTAATACGAAAAACCGAGCGTACCAGCGCCTTAAAAACGCATCAACACCACTCGCAACCAGCTCGTCAACTAGGTATCTGAAAACAATTTGATCAATTCGATGCATAGCCGGGAACGCTGCGCGCTGTGGTTGTCGACGAACTTCTGCCTGGCACCGCCCTTTACAGATCACGTATACATTGTGACCAAAAGTACCATTTGGGCAAACATGCGGCTATTCCTTTGCAACAGTGACGCAGATCTAACTCCGAAGGTGCGCCAAACAAGGTGCCATACACCATTAGTAGCACGCATTCGAATAACGCATGCTTAGTAGTCTCGGATTGTCCACAATTCGGGCACTTATCATTAGGTGCCACGTGTCACCGTGCGAGGCGTCGACGCGTGGGTAGCACGCTCCTTCTCAGCCAGTAAAATTCGCCAACCACTTCGGGAACATTGCTTTTCTTCCATGTCTTCCATCGGCTTGGGTTCAGGGGCGTATCCGGGGGGGGGGGGGGGGGGGGGGCACGCCGGGCCCATGCACCCCCCCCTCCCCGAAATTTTCCCCCCCTTGGGATACAGAGGACAAAATGACACTCGAACCCACTTTTCTGCCCAAACCCAATGTCGGATCAAGGAGGTGCACCTCCCCCCCCCCCCCTGGAAAAAATTTCTGCCTACGCCACTGCTTTGGTTCGTTTCGTTTCGTTTCCTCAATATTATGGCACTTACCCACTCTGGGGGATTGGCCAAGACTCCGTGTCGTATCTTCTCTCTGATAACTTCAAGAAAGTGTATTAATAATAATACTATTAAAAAACTAAATTAAAGAAAAAGATTGTAAAAAAAGGAAATGACAGCTAATGTATTAAAAAATTGTGCAATTTTGACCAGATCAGACAGCTGTATTCCTCCGACTTTCTTTTATCTTCGTCTTCTATCGTCTCTTCCATCAGAAAGTAGCCTAAATCTATTGGCGCTAGTTCTTCAAACACTTTTCCCTCCGTTTTTTGATCTACGTACTGTGCGAATGAAAGTAAGGAAGTGCCAGCGTGGGTTCGAGTCGGCAAAGCGAACTGCACTTGTCCACCTTACCGACGTCCTTTATTGTTTCAAAGCTATTGACCGTATCGTAATATGCCGCAGCGTGAAGAGGAAAAACATTTTCATGGCCTACCTAGAGAACCGATGTCCCATTTCAGGTTACGCGTATCCCTTTTTATCAAATGGTATATCTATGCAAGACTCCTCATCCTCCTATATAGATGTCTTGCACATGAAGCCAGACACGCAGCTTTCCACCGTACTGGTGCACTAACATCGTGGCCATAGGATGACGTCCGATCATCACGTTCAACGCACAACGAGCAACTTGCTTCGATGTCACCGAGGCGCAATCGGAACGCTGCTGGCGTGTCTGCGAGAATTTACGGCAGAAACCACCGCGCTCGACCGCAGCAGATGTAGCTTTGGGACCTTGCTGGTCCTCCAACATGGCGGCTAAGATGACATCAGTGCTGCAAGTCATCCATACACGGTCACTCGAGCTGTTGGCAGCACTGCCAAGCGTCTTTCGTCCGTTCAGGGCTCTGGGAGCACATCAAATAGTCCCTCAAATATTCCAGCAATCCAGGACTATTTTTCAATCTACAAACAACAGAAGCTGATGGTTAGTACTGATGTTAAGGTACACGGAACGTTTCAATCATTAGTGAAATTTATCAACGAAACCCGCATGAGAGCAGCTTTGCGGAGGTCTCTTGCTAGGTGGTGATGCGCCGCCTTTCGGGAACATGGCGTCGTCCGCGTCGGTCGTCTCGCCACAAGCTGTGACTCACGCCTGTGTGCCGTCTATCGAACAGATATGACTGACGCCTCGGCTCGCAGCCTTCAGAACACTGCACGGTACTACGAGAGACCACCGCCGAGTTTATACACAGCGCCAATCCGAACGGCAGCTGATCGAACGGCAGTAAAAGAAGAGGACCGGACAAGCTGTTATATAAACACCCGTGACGCCGTGGAGGGGTACATCTGCGGCCAATGACTCTTGACGGCGTCGGCAAATTGGTCCTCTCTACTATAGCTCGGCCTGTCAGGAAAAAAAGCAGCTGTCCCTTCTTGCGGAACGTGGGCGTTGGTCCATGTACACCTGTAAGTGGCCTTTTGACTAATTCTGTTTCTTTTCTGTCTTTACGTAAGGATTCCTATACGAGGTCGTGCTCTGCCTGTGTTTAGATTTGCCGTTCGCTGCCCGGGCTCCGCTGGTAAGTTCACCTGCCTTTTGCGTGTAAGCTAGGTGCCTCGCGAACAAGTTTCATTCCTTCCAGCCTCTTTTCATCTCGCATGCACCTTTTTTTTTTTTTTATTGTGGATGGCCTTACGTGATGTAAACTAGGATTACGGAAGCAGTTTTTGGGACAGCATCTACAGGCCTTTTCAACGGAGAAGGCGAGCGCCCCCTATTTGGATGGTGGTATGGGAGTACAGTGGCTGATGCACGCTGACGTCGCTGCTTCGGCAGTGCGTTCTCAGGGGGTCACGCATATTTTCCACAGCTCAGAGGAAATCATGGCGGCACCCAGGGAGCCTTCGTTGAAAATGTGTATAAAACCATCGTCTTGGCTACAGCTTGGCGAGAAAAATATCTAGTGAAGTAAACTACGGCATACAAACAATCAAGACGAAATACAAAATAGAACATTAGCTAATTGTCAAACAAACAAACAAATAAAAAAACTCACCGGGTCCCTTGCACATGCGCCTAACACGACTAGTATTCGAACGCATTTTGCTTCTCAGTCGATTGTATTGGCAAAGTGCAAGAACACACCTGCTCGTGCACGTTAACTCTATGGGTTACCTAATTAATCGTGAGTTCGCCTATTTCGGCGTGCCTCGTAATCAAATGGCGGTTTCGGCCCGTAAAAGCCCATTTATTTTTTAGGAGCTGGCTCGCCAGGTTCTTAAGCTGGGGCAAAATCCCGCGCCGTAAGCGTAACCTTAGTTCCAGAAGCGACCGCTACAAGCGCAGCTCCCGCGAAAGAGAAGTCTTCTTCCTCTTGTTCTTCGAGCGCCTTGATGATGATATTAACGCAGGCAAAACCACATATAGCATAGCCAACTGTAGCATGCGGCGCTCGCTGCATTCCGGCTGTGCGCTTCGATACTCATAACATGAACAAAGAAGACAAGGCGGCGGAGCAGAGGGCTCGCAAGGCAGCAGCAGTGCGGGCTCACCGCCAAGACCCTGCGGTGAGAGCTCGCGAGGCCGAAGAGAGATGTCAGCGTCGTGCGGACCCCGAGATACAAGCCCGCGAAGCCGAAGCAGCGCGGAAGCGGCGGCAAGAGAACCTCGAAGGGGGATGCAGCGGCCAAGCGCCGAAAGCGGTCGCTACCTGAAGTTGGTGGCACCGACGCGCGCTTCAAGCGCGATTTCCTCGACCACACGTTCGGCCACAGCTGCAAGGCCTGGCACCGCTTGTGGTTCGACAACAACCTGACCACAATCGCTACCATAACAACGTGTCACGTCTTTATATGACAGTAGAGGAATTGTACTTAGCACTCACGGTTTACCCGATTATCTCCGAGCCAGGTACTCAATCATCATTCACTTCGTCGATATGGCGTGATTTTTTATTCGCTTTTATACAGACGCAACAAAATAGTACACGTGTACTACTGCAACCCTGCCTCACGTCATGATGTGCTTTGCACATTGCACCCGTTACTCTAAGGAATAATGGCCGTCAACATTAAGGCCAAAGCCTTAAATGTCCCGTTGAGCGGTCCCTTGAGCGAAAAACGGCGGGCGAATGAAGTGGTACAAAAACCCACGTGACCTACGCCATCAATGATATCATGCTGTGACGTCATAATCACGTCCCAACATGGCATCATGTGACGCATGACATGACAACACATAACATGATATCATGTGATAATGTGTAACGTCATTATGACGTCATTGATTGCTTACACTTGTTGCCTCATCATGACGTCATCGTAACGTCATATGACGCATCACATGGAATCAACGCTTGGATAAAGGTCGGCAGACCTCGAAGGTAGTTCAACTAAATGCATTACCAAGTGCATGGCATGGCTTCCTCCTTCAAGTGCTACAGTATGTCACAGGCTGCCGAATTTTTTAACGCAGGATTAAGTGTTGCCCAGGAATACGCCTCTTACAATTTCGTCGGTCCCCACCTGTGGGAGGATTGAACTATGTCTTCAGATTCCTGGCGCGCAGGTGCGGTAAGCGTGCGCGGGTGCATTGGCATGTGATGAAAGCGCCACCTGGCACTTACGAAACACCTGCGTTCGCTGATCGCAATGCGGCGGCTCCTTGCTGCGACGGCATCCCCATAGCAGCCCCTAAACTGAGTTGGCAGTACCTGCTCGTCCTATATTCGGTAGGCCATCGTCTCGTCTTTTACGCAACCTCGTCACCTCTCTATGCCCTGTCGTTCTCAATTTCTGAACTATCACCATGTAAGGAAGGTAAACAAAACTAGGCTTCCAAATTCAGCCATCTGCTGGGATCGAAGTCACGTCCCTGCGGCAACGCCCGCACCTGGGAGGCAAAAGCCTCGCGCAACAACGTTAATGCGCCGCGCGAGGCTTTTTCATTTTTATTAAGGCGAAAGACTTCAATGCCTCATCAAACGCGAGAATTGCGAGTCGGCGGCGTCAACTCGAGTGATGAAAAAAGATGGTTGATCTCTCCGTCATAGGAATCGGAATAACACGAAAGTAAAGCGTGCCTTTACAGAAGTAACTGAATGTTTACTGTACATTGATATAGGAGAGTTTGCACAGTGTATATTGGTGTCTGGCAGCTATAGCACCGCTTAACGTGGATGCACCCACTGTGATGTTTGGTGGTACATCTCCATCCCGACGACTAACGTCCACGTTAGATGATTACACAAAACCTTGTGGTAGCTGTGGTAGTTAACGGTGAAAGCGTAATCAGAGAACGAGGAGTGATAGCCAGAAGAGCGTCGCATATTGGACGCAGAACTTGGTCGCCATCTCGCGGCATGTTCAAATGTGATTTAACACCACGGCCGGACTAGAGGGAAACGCAAAGCGCGTCGTGCCGCCCCCCGACCGCGATTTTTTCTCGGGGTGAGCGCGTGAGCGGGGAACGCGGTGTAACAGCCAGGCCAGGTGAGGCAGTCGCGCGTCGCAGAGCTATTTTTGGTTTGGATTAGCGTGATGCTATGAGCGAGGCCGACGCTTTTACGACGCTTGGGTAAAGATCGCCGCCTCGCGGTGTGTTAAGGCATTGACAAAATTGAACTTCTATTGAAAACGCGCCGAATGGGACGGACGTCACGTGTAACGCGTCGCAGGTGTTAATCGCGGAGGTCACAGTAATGACGAATTACTTTACCGCTCCCAGAGGGCAACACCACCCCGCCGACCGGGAGAGTGGTAGATATAAAAGGCGCGTTCGTAAAGCCTCCAGAGTCTGTGACCGTGGCGCAGTGGATAGCGTGCCCGGCATCTGTTGTTGCGGACCGAGCGGTCGTTGGTTCGACGCCCATATAGGGTACTTTGTTCTTTGCCATCTGATTGTGTATATTTTTTCGACGTCATTTCTGTGACGGAAATACGTCACTGAAGTCTTAGTGGACCCCGGCATAAAACACTTTCGTGTTAAAAATATCATCGCGTGATGACGTCACCCCATTACGTCATCACGACATCACAGATCGTCGCAATTTGCGACGTCATCGTGACCTCGCACGACGTGACCTTAAATGGTGACGTCACCACATGACATCGTCGCTTGGTCAGTTGGTGGGCTGATCACGAAGGCAGTGTAAAACCAGGCGAGGTGCAGAAAGCTTGCAATGCCTCCAATTCTGGAGGCAGTACAAAACCATGTTAAGTGCAGGAAGCCTTCATAAGGACATTTTGCACCTAATGCATTCAGCTTCCAGTCGCCTTAGTCGAATGCATAAGGGACCCCGTGAGTTCATCATGATTTAAGTAGCGCACTGACGGACGAGGACAGAGAAAAAGAAGGTGCACAACACGGGCGCTAACTCGCAACTGGTTTTATTCGGAAGAACATGTTAATATAAAGGTGAAGAACAACACAAAAAAAACATATAAACTTTGTAATCATCTGCAGGTTCCGCTTAGGTACTGAAATTCCGCGTCACTTAGCGCGATAGATGGTAGACATACATTTTTCTCCTCTCCTTTGAATGTGGAACGCTTCGATGACTTCTCTTGCCATCTGTTGTCTGTGACGTGACAGAATCATAGTGTCGGCGAAGAATGGTGTGCAGCCGCATTGTTTGCAATGGGCGGCGAGTGAAAATGGTTTTGTGTCTGACAGTGAACGCTCATGCTCCCTAAGACGGATATTGACACACCTTCCGCTCTGTCCAATGTATGATTTTCCGCATGATAATGGGATTTGATAGACGATGGCTTCTTTGCATTCTGTGTACTGAAACGTGTGATTGATGCCGCATTTGCCACGAACATTGCCGCTGTCTTCCAGTTTATGTGGGAAGGAAAAAACGACGTCAACGTCATAACGTTGAGCCACGTTTTTCAATCCGTGAGCCACACGGTGAGTATACGGAATGACCGTGTACTTTTTGACTCTCGTAGTCCGTTCTTCGCCGCCCCCCGGCAGTGAACCATTCAGCTTCAGCCGTTTGTGCATCTTTTCGCAGGCTTGCGCAATGGTGTGCTCTGGGAAACCGGCTTGCTTGAGTCTTGCCACCTGTTCACTGAAGCTAATGTGTAGCCCATTCTGACAAGATTTCTGCAGGGCAGAACGAACGCAGGAAAAGGCTATGCCCTGTTTGATTAATTTTGAATGGTGTGATGTGAAATCTAGCAATGGTTTGAGTGAACGTGGATGATAGCGCCAACACACATGTGTAGGTAGAAAATCTAACTTCAAGTCTAGGAACTGGAGTGTTTCTTCTGCCATCATTTCAACCGTGAAATTTAGGCCGCTGCCGTTCTCTCGGAACACTTTTAAGATGTTCACGGAATGTCGACAATAATCACAGACATCAAAAAGCACCAAATAGTCATCGACATAACGGAAGACATGCTTGACCAGCCCTTCCAAGCCTTCCGCCAACTTTCTGTCCACAAAACTCAGAAAAATTTCACAAAGGACAGGTGCTACCCTAGAACCAATGCATATTCCTCTTTTCTGTAGGTACAATTCTTCATTATAGTGAACATAGGTGGATTTGAGGTAGAAAGAAACTAACTCTAGAAAGGATTCTAGAGGAACCTTACAACTGCTGAAGAAGGCATGCTCATCATTGAAATCACATATGCACATTCTTACACTTCTCATTAATTGTGTAAGAATGTGCATATGTGATTTCAATGATGAGCATGCCTTCTTCAGCAGTTGTAAGGTTCCTCTAGAATCCTTTCTAGAGTTAGTTTCTTTCTACCTCAAATCCACCTATGTTCACTATAATGAAGAATTGTACCTACAGAAAAGAGGAATATGCATTGGTTCTAGGGTAGCACCTGTCCTTTGTGAAATTTTTCTGAGTTTTGTGGACAGAAAGTTGGCGGAAGGCTTGGAAGGGCTGGTCAAGCATGTCTTCCGTTATGTCGATGACTATTTGGTGCTTTTTGATGTCTGTGATTATTGTCGACATTCCGTGAACATCTTAAAAGTGTTCCGAGAGAACGGCAGCGGCCTAAATTTCACGGTTGAAATGATGGCAGAAGAAACACTCCAGTTCCTAGACTTGAAGTTAGATTTTCTACCTACACATGTGTGTTGGCGCTATCATCCACGTTCACTCAAACCATTGCTAGATTTCACATCACACCATTCAAAATTAATCAAACAGGGCATAGCCTTTTCCTGCGTTCGTTCTGCCCTGCAGAAATCTTGTCAGGATGGGCTACACATTAGCTTCAGTGAACAGGTGGCAAGACTCAAGCAAGCCGGTTTCCCGGAGCACACCATTGCGCAAGCCTGCGAAAAGATGCACAAACGGCTGAAGCTGAATGGTTCACTGCCGGGGGGCGGCGAAGAACGGACTACGAGAGTCAAAAAGTACACGGTCATTCCGTATACTCACCGTGTGGCTCACGGATTGAAAAACGTGGCTCAACGTTATGACGTTGACGTCGTTTTTTCCTTCCCACATAAACTGGAATCCATGTGTGCAAAAGTGCAAAGAAGCACTGACACAGAAATCAGAGACAGCGGCAATGTTCGTGGCAAATGCGGCATCAATCACACGTTTCAGTACACAGAATGCAAAGAAGCCATCGTCTATCAAATCCCATTATCATGCGGAAAATCATACATTGGACAGAGCGGAAGGTGTGTCAATATCCGTCCTAGGGAGCATGAGCGTTCACTGTCAGACACAAAACCATTTTCACTCGCCGCCGATTGCAAACAATGCGGCTGCACACCATTCTTCGCCGACACTATGATTCTGTCACGTCACAGACAACAGATGGCAAGAGAAGTCATCGAAGCGTTCCACATTCAAAGGAGAGGAGAAAAATGTATCAGTCTACCATCTATCGCGCTAAGTGACGCGGAATTTCAGTACCTAAGCGGAACCTGCAGATGATTACAAAGTTTATATGTTTTCTTTTGTGTTGTTCTTCACCTTTATATTAACATGTTCTTCCGAATAAAATCAGTTGCGAGTTAGCGCCCGTGTTGTGCACCTTCTTTTTCTCTGTCCTCGTCCGTCAGTGCGCTACTTAAATCATGATGAATCCGTACCAACTAGCTCAAGTTTCAATTCTCATGCACCCCGTGAGTTCTTTAGGTCTCCAAGGAAAACTGTGTGTCGGTGTGTTAAGGGTGTGTGTGCGGGTGTGTAACTGCGCGACAGCGTAACAACAGCAAGGGCGAAGCCAGGAGGGGTGTTTCGGTGTCAGAACACCCCCCAAAATCTTCTGAGCGCTGCATACCCCCTTTTCTTTTCTTTTCGCCCGTATTTTTAGGTAGATACCACAGTTAACGAAACAACTAAGCCTTCCGTTTTATTAACACAAAAAATAACAGATAATGCTTGGGCGCAGGCTCTCTTTCTATTTTTGTTTTACCGGTGGCGTATAACACTCCCCGAAAAATATCTCTGGCTACGCCACTGAACAACACCAGGCGCACACAGAAAGTAGGTCGCATGAAGTTGCCCCCAGACCGATGTCACGGCCTACCGCATTGACTCGCACACTATTAGCATTGCTTAAATTTGAATAAATTGACAGGAGGTGCCATCTGGCGGGGCCGAGATGGACTAGGCAAGCATAGAATTGTTACTGCAGAAATCTACTGCATTCTTCTTCTCTGCTGGTGTAAGTTCTCGACAGCGGCCCAATACTGACTGAGTTGCCTTTTAAGAAATTTTTTTCGACATGTAAACTAGGCGAAAGCAAACAAACTTGCATATATTTGTGGTTGCGCGAAGCGTCACACAATGTCAATTGTCCGGAAACTTGGTATTCTGTAAACTGCTTTCCATCTATCGCAATAATGGACAAGCTAAAAGCCTTCATATAGTAAAAGCTCGTTAATTCGAACTCGGTTAATTCGAACTCACAGTTAATTCGAACTGACGCCCTTGTCCCGGCACAGCCCCGTGTATTTCTATGGGGGAACACTCCCGATAATTCTAACGCGTCAGTATCCACAACGATTAATTCGAACTGGGAGCCCCTGGTTTTCATTGCTCCTCTCAGAAGTCGGCCCAAAGTGATCACAAGGTGTTGCAATACCAAACCAAACCAAACTTACTACACATGTAAAACAAGAAAACATCAGCATTTCTCAGCATATCAGAATTCAGACGCCGCGCTGGAACTCTTGGCAAAGCTGCAAACGGTTCTCTTCAAGTCGCGACAGAAGAAACGCGAGCAAATGCAAATTACTCATTACTTTTAATTTTGATTGCGTTAACTCTGCCATGTAAATAAACGTGTTTTCGAGCATAAATAGCGTCATACATTTCACATGAAGGCTCACTGCTCACATGAATGCGTGTCAGTGCTTGTTTCTGGCATATCACTGACTGATCAATTAATTCTGCTCGCTGTTAGAGCTCCCATGAACTTAATTTACGAAATCACCTGCCACAAACGTGTAGTAGTGCCTAGTTAGCGATAACGAGTCCAGAGGTGGCTTCTTTGGGTTCTGCCCGCGCAGTGTGGTGCGATGTCCGTCCATTCTAGCGCCCGCCTTCTAATTCGAACAATTTTATAGTCCCCGTCGAGTTTGAATTAACGAGCTTTTGCTGTAGTAAGGTTTTCGCCTTCATGAAAAATGTGGGCAGCTTGCACTAGTGGAGCAAGGCTAAACTGACAGCGGAGGCTGTGGCCGACCTAGATTATTAGCGAAGTCTTAATTACGAACGTCCTAGTCAGCATATTCTTAACTGCAATGATCCTACTAGCACGGTCATAATTAGCCAAGTCCTCTCCCTGTTCCTACCGTTGTCAGAAAGGAAGGGGAGCTTGGCACTCGAAAGCACCATGTCCCAGAGTTTATATAACACTCATCATCATCATCCAAATACGTACGCCCCGAGTCACAGGGCGGGATCTTTTAGGGGCGAAGCTCCTTAAAGCGGCACCCGTTCGTTCCTCGTGGTGCGTAACCAGTCGTAACGCTAGTACCAGATCTTGACCTCCAAGGTGGTGCCGGTGGGAGATTTCTCCTGTGCGTTGTTGAACAATAAAAAAATCACAGCATATCCACGGAGTGAATGATGATGAGTGGGCGAAGCTGCGGAGGTTCATCGGTAAACCGTGAATCTTCCGTGAATTCTGCCCAGTATATCATCACCGACGCTAGATCGGGCGCGTTTATACTAAAGGTTCGATGAGTTATGACGACTTGCAGCTCACTTTAATTTTAGATGTACGCTGTGAATTTTCATTGTTTAGAAAACCATTGCTTTAGAAAACATCTGGCGTCTTTCGTTAAGCAGCTGGCGTCTTTTCGTTTTGCTTTTGAAACATCTGGCGTTCTTTCGTTTTGCTTTTAGAAAACATCTGACGTCTTTCGTTGGTTTATTTCATCAATCAACGGCGTTTTGAACAAAATTTTTATTGTTTATTACGCACAGGAGAAATCTCACCAGGCACTACCTTGGAGGTAAACAATGGCTGCTAATGGGAATGAGAGACAGAAGAAGTCGGCTTTTAGCTAACACTTACACTTCTACTTCTACTAACGTTTCCTACTGGAACATGCCAATGGCTGCTAATGGGGAATGAGAGACAGAAGAATTCGGCTTTTAGTTAACGCGCACGCTGCGAATTTTTTATTGTTCAACAACGCACAGGAAAAATCTCCCACCGACACCACCTTGGAGGTCAAGATCTGGTACTAGCGTTACGACTGGTTACGCACTACTACGAGGGACGAACGGGTGCCGCCTTAAGGAGCTTCGCCCCTAAAATTCGCAGCGTGCGCGTTAAAGGGACACTAAAGGCAAATATTAAGTCGACGTTGATTGTTGAAATGGCGGTCCAGAAACCTCGTAGTGCTATTTTTATGCCAAGGAAGTGCTTATTTTGAAATAAAATCACGTTTTAGTGGTTTGCATCGCGTTAGCGCACTTCAAATCACCCGCCTGAAATCCGACTTTCATACGTCACTGCTGCCGTGCCCAACGTTGCCCGCCTTTACTGCGCGGCCGCCGACACTAGTAGCAGCAGAGCGACAGTAGCGGGGCCCACAGCAGCAACAACGGCCATCGAAGCTTGCCGCAATCGCCGCAATGGATGCGGACGGAGAACTTGACAACGAGACATTGGCTCGCGACGCTGGGCTCCAATTCAGCGACTTGAGCCCCGATGAACGCGGTATGCTGCTGAGGGCTCGTAGTGCCGGCGTCGTTGCATGCGGCATTTTGTCGAACTTCCTGTCAGAGCGACTTTCACGAGCGCGCAAAACACACGCGGCAGTACGCGATCCCGAAACTACCACTGAGACGCGACCGCGTGAGCGAAACAGGGCGCCGGGCGAAGCGCAGTTCGGCGAAAACGGAACCTTTGAACCACGCGCGCCGTTCCCCATGGCAACGCTACAGAGGTTATTTTTTCCATGAATCAAACGGAAACGAACAAACAGCATTTTATTACGTCTTTTGATGCACGGAAGGTTGTTTTTTTTTATAGCTGCTAGTTTGATTACTAGTGATTTATTGTAGGCAGACTCTCATACGCCATCGGGATCACTTCGAAAATGTCCCACTCGTGGCGCTCATCATGTGATACATTTAGCTTAATTTCTCGGTAAGTAGTGCACTGCTGTTGATAATATTGCCGTTTTAGAAGTTGTCATACACTGACCTTTCACTCTGACATAAATTGTTATTTGCCTTTAGTGTCCCTTTAACTAAAAGCCGAATTCTGTCTCTCATTCCCCATTAGCAGCCATTGGCATGTTCCAGTAGGAAACGTTAGTAGAAGTGTAAGTGTTAGCTAAAAGTCGACTTCGAATTCTGTCTCTCATTCCTATTAGCAGCCATTATTTGCCTCCAAGGTAGTGCCTGGTGAGGTTTCTCCTGTGCGTGATTAAACAATAAAAATTTTGTTCAAAACGCTGTTGATTGATGAAATAAACCAACGAAAGACGCCAGATGTTTTCTAAAAGCAAAACGAAAAGACGCCAGTTGTTTCTAAAGCAAAACGAAAAGACGCCAGCTGCTTAACGAAAGACGCCAGATGTTTTCTAAAGCAATGGTTTTCTAAACAATTAAAATTCACAGCGTACATGTAAAATTAAAGTGAGCTGCAAGTCGTCATAACTCTCATCGAACCTTTAGTATAAACGCGCCTGATCTCACGTCGGTGATGATGTACTGGGCAGAATTCACGGAAGATACACGGTTTACCGATGAACCTCCGCAGCTTCGCCCACTCATCATCATTCACTCCGTGGATATACTGTTATTTTTTTGTTTCGAGCGAACGGTCCTGTTCCTGTCCGTTTCTTTCTCTGCTTTATTGTCATTTATCTGTGCATCAACTGCCTTCTTTATTTGCTTTAAAACACACGCATTAAATGAAAGCCTACATTGCCCATACATCGTGTCAACGTCAATGGGTGTACTGGCCACAGGCCTTATTATTCACCGAATTACTAGGCGACACAGAAAAATGTACTACAACCATCCTCATTTCTGGAATGTACGTCGCCAAGAGCAAACTGTCTTTAAATATAGTCAATCCTAAGATGAAGAAGAGGACGAAGAGAGCGAGCGCCGGCCGAGTTATTGCGTTGCACGGGCTGGGCGCACCTTAGTTTTTCTGGTCACGCGAAACGGCGGAACGAAAAGCTTAAGCAGCTCCGCTGTTAAAAAACAAAATTCCATCTGAAAGCCGCTGCATCAGTGGTACTGAATCTGACAATGTCCTGCTGCTGCATAGGTTGTTTTAAAAAAGCTTTCCCGGCAGCCGAGCTTGGGTGACGTCACCGTGAGACTCCCGCGAACGAGGTCTCTCACGCTTCGTCGCGGCCGTCGACGGACGCCTACGCCCAGATCTCCGCGTTGGCATCACCGACGTCATCGATTCGATAGCTTTAAAGAACCGTTAAAAAAAAAACCCGCAACAAATAAAACAACGCCGCGAGAAAGGACTTTGGAATATAATTGACAGGTGCTGTCGGGAACGAGCCCGCAGGTGAAGAAAGCGACAGGCACAGAGAGTCCACCGAAACGTCGTAGCCCTGTAGCTGTGTTGCCACCTACAGCGCGAAACGGACGCCTTTCGTTGGGGCGGTTTTCAAAGAAGCGTTTTTCGATGCTTGCTTGCTTTTTGCACCACTGGGCTCAGTTCGAACTGATCTGTATTTTTGTTGTTGTTGTTGTTTGCTGCATCGCGTTGTTTGACCTCCTGCGGTGGATGGAGTAGGCGTCAGACGGAGAAGACCCCCCGTGGATTACTCCGGGGATGACCCTCCCTCCCACGTTTTCTTCATTCAGCGTTGGACGGCTCCAAGGCGACGAGTCGTTTGAGACAAGTTCCCGAGTCGCCGCGTCGCCCAGACGTTCGAGTTCTCAACACATTGGCCCGTACCGCCGTACGCAACGGTTGCAACTGGAAAGGGAGAAAGAAAAACTAGAGTGGATTCTTCGCCTGTTACATTCCAGCGATATCACACGCGAAAGCATACAGGACTGCCTATTTAGCGTCGTTTTTTAAGGCGAGAGCCTTAGATGCCTGATCTAACGTGAAGATTGACCGGCGTCCCGCGTCGGCATCCCCCATCGGCGGCGTCAACACGAGTGATGCAGAAAAATCATCACGTGATGCCGTCACCATATGACGTCGTCGTGACGTCAGATATTGCCGAACTTTGTGGCGTCATTGTGACTTCATCGCACATTACAGTGACTTCACCTGACGTAACGTCACATGAAGACGTCATCACATGACATCGTAACTTGGTCAAAGGCGGGCCGATCATGGGGGCAGTGCGAAACCAGCTAAGGTGCCTCCCATCCTGTAGGCAGTGGAAAACTACGTAATATAGGCGCAGAAAGCTTTCGGAGGCTGGCAGGGCAGGATCAATACATGACTGAGAAGAAAAAGAAGATGGCTCTTGCCTTCCAGTCTCTGAGGTATCTGAGGTGCGTGCATGAGGGACCCTGTGAGTTACTTTTTTTTATGGGGTCTAATCCTCGCCGTAGATTGCCAAGTTAGACAGCTGTATGGACAGCAGTCAACACAAAGCCTTGCATAAAGCTCAGCCCTGGATCTGTGGCAAAAAAAAAGTTGCCTGAAGTGGGATGTTGAGTTCCTGGCGACAAGAAAAACCTATCATCATAATCATCTTGCTGGTGAGAGACGGGTGCCGTCCGCCATTTATTCTCCCCAAGTGTTTTTTAAACTTCCTTGCAAATTATGCCTCCTCGATTCTCCTGCCACCTTCCCGAACCCTTCGTCCTCTTCTTGTCCTTCCTCCTGATATCGCTTCTTTGATGCCTGACCGCTTCATCTCAAGAAATGAAATAAAAAGAAAAGACCGTTTCGGAGAGAAATGTCAGATTAAGGCTTTACGCCGAGCATCAAAGCGATCGTCTCTGTTCTCTTGCTGCGAATACTTTGCTAAATGCAAAAAAATACTGTTCCAACAAAGCACGAGGAGGACCAGTGTAACTACGGAGGTTGTTTACGTGCAAGTGCGCCCGGGGCCTGCCTTTGAGCAGGTTTTCACCTTTCGGTCAGGATTAGAACACGAGGGAGCCATCTACGAGCAGGTCTATACAAAATGAGGAGAAATGTTTCCGTTTTAAAGCGGCAGCGGTACTCCTCCTTCTTGAAACCACAGAAAACATCTGTGTGCATGCCTTTGACCTTCAAGCTCAGCCAAGGTCAATGCCGGCGAAAAACCTTCAGCGAACACGACATAGACTTATCGTCGTACTTGCCTAAACCAAGACAAGTAATCCATTTATATCTCTCAAAACCAATGTGGCCTCGTAATTTCCCAAAGCAAGCAAGAATGGGCTATCGCTCGACAAACTAGGTCTAACTGCGGTCAGCCATGGTAATTTTTCACGTGAAAGTATTTTATGCCTGGATCCACCAAGGACTTCACTGACTTATTTACGACACGGAAATACGTCAGAAAAATACAGATGACGAAGAAAAACCAGAAGAGAATGTTTCGTTGATTTGTATGACCTGGGAGTCGAACCCACGACTTCTCAGACGCCGACCATAGGCGCCGGGCGCTCTGCCCACTGCGCTACCGACGCTCATATACGAAGCTTCACAAACGCGCCTTATATCTCTCACACCTTCTCCCTTTCACAGTGACCTTGAGTGACGGGGGGGGGGGGGGGGGGGCGGCGTCGCCGTCTGGGATCGGTGAAGTGAAGTACTGCACCATCACACTAACGAGCGCTGATAGTGAGCGCTTCGGTAGTTTCAGCTTCCGGTGCAGAGAGAGACAAGCGGAACGCCTTCCCGCGTTCACGGCTCAAGCTATAGTGTACTAGGAAAACTGAGGCTAAGTTTTGTATGAAATACCAAATGTTGTATCTGTCGTGAGATAAAGAATGTTTGAGTTATACGAGGCTTAGGTTTTGTGAGCGTTTTGTTCGCTTTCTTTGTTTTCATTTTTTTTCTAGTACACTATAGCTCAAGCTACCAACTCTGCCTCTCGCGTTTCTGAAGCGCTGTGTGGTCAACATAGGCGCATGAGCACAGGCGTATATATCATCATCATCATCTGCCTGTCTACGCCCACTGCAGGGCAAAGGCCTCTCCCATGTTCCGCCAATCAACCCGGTCCTGTGCTTTCTGCTGCCACGTAATACCTTATATATATGATACCCTATATATATATGCGTATATATATGATACCCTATAACTCGGGAACGCACACACGACGCTATGAATGAGTGCATATCGAGTACCAGTGTTATGTGCACGTTGACACCACCTTTGCACTGGATGCAGCATGTGCTGTGTCCAGGTGTATACTAACTACTTCAGGTATCACAAGAGTTAAATTATGAATTTGGCGTTAGTCGTCCGGATGGAGATGTGCCACTAGGCGTCAACGTTAGTGCCGCCATGTCAAACGGTCCTGTAGCGGCCAAACGTCAATAGACACTGTGCCTGCTCTCATAGATCGATAAACACGGTTCACTTTCGTGTTATTCGCGAATAATTTGAGCCAATACGCCACCTAGTGGAGCGAGCGCGAAACTGACTACTGAGGTCCATGTAGCAGACGACATTCACTTTCGCACGTGCGATAGCGGTTCTGGAGGATGGATTCGTCGTCAGGAAAGCAAAAAAAAAAAAAAAAAAGAAACGCATTCCAAAGCAGTTTTTCTGCGTTTAGCTGTGCACGTGGCGAGGATAATGGAATAGTATCTCTTCACAAGTTTCCATTTCCTGAGTAAACGGCGAAGAACGGCGTGAATAACCAACCTCCGCATCGACAAAGTTACTCCGACGATGGTTGTTTATTCTCGGCACTTCAGGAACAAGTAATACGCCGCTGTGCTAAATCTGTTGCCGTCTTCGAACGGCATCAACGAATGCTAAGGATAACACAGCTGGAATGAATCGGAATCGATTTATGGGAACGTCACGAAGCGATACAAGCTATATGAGACGCAGTACAGGTGGAGGGCTCCGGATAATCTCTACCAGCTGGTATACTGATATTACACAGTACGCGTGCATCTAGCACTTCACCTCCATCGAAATGCTACCTCCGCAACTGCGATCGACCCCGCGTCTTTCGGGTCAGCATCCAAGCACCGTAACCACTGTGCCACAGCTGCGGGCAAAATCGAAATCTTCGTAGTGTAGGTGACAGCGCGCTTGCTGCGTGATGCTTGGTGCATTATCGTCAAAACCCGGCGTGGCCATAACCCTGTTAATTTAAAAGTGACGGCACAGGTTTGACTGAGTAACGGTATGGGACAGAGTTTGGGTGCCCCTTAGGTGACTAGAGGGGGTGGGGACCACCCCTCCCCCTTCCTCTGCCACCCTCTGCGCATGCCTATGTTTTCATCGTTTACTGCTTGTTCGAAACACCGTAAACTGCGTCCAAGCTTTAAAGGGGCCATGACACGGTCACCCAAGAAATTGCCGTTTTCAGGGGAAAATAGTAGTAGAGGGTCTATTGCGGCTGTACACACACGAAAAATGCGCTGTACAAGAATATTTCACTACAAAATAAGCCCTAGAAGTCGCCAGTCATAAACCCCGCCCACCGCCAGCGACCACCGTTGTACAATGGCGTGTGTGACATCACGTGCTGCATGGAGCGCAGCCGTCGTCTCCTACCAAGGTTTCAGCCGCTGAAAATCTTTAACTTTCAATGTTAAGCTAAAGAAAGCTGAAATAGCTTGATTGCACGCGCAGCACAGCAATGAACAAAATCGTTCGCAAGAATGCATGACGCTCAAAAGGCAAGCAGCTTGTAGCGCCACGGCTTGCAAGCGCGTGAGTGCTGCCCGATTCTCGGGCCGCTCACGTATTTCTTTATAAAAATATTCAGTTATTAAGTTAAGTGTTCCACCAAATGCGCTAAAATTTTGCCAGCGTGTTTGCGAACGCACAATGGTTAACCCCCATAACACAGATTATGATCGAAAATTGGGTGTCATCGCCCCTTTAGTATACGACGCAGCCATCTGTGTGTAAGGGAACGTGCTTGACCTCACGGATAAACGCCAGATAAGGTAATCTACCTCATGACCAACTTTATACTGAGTCCCGCACTGTAGAGGCTTACCCAGAGAAAGAATGACACTTTCAGGAGATAAAGAACGCCGACGCCGGATGTCTTGTATGTGTGTGTAGGGTTGTTCAACTTTGCCTTCGACTCTTGTACACTAAGCTCCTCATTTTCGCCCTTTCTTTCTAACACCCTCTCTCTGCAAACAGGTGTAGGTGCTGCCACGGCCACTTGTAGTACAAACCGTGAGCAAACATCTCGTCCTAATAAGGAAAAAGACGGACTCCGTGTAGTCGTGTGACCTCAAGAAAGGCAGACAGATAGGGTGCGCGCGAAAAAATACAGGTCCACCGAAGTGTCAGTGCACCAGCTAGCCTCCTCTTAATGTAGGAGTGCCGCCGACAACGCAGGAGACAAGGCACGATCGTAAAATATTATCGGGGACTCGGAGAACCGCAGGACTGGATGGGCCTGGTTGCTTCGTTTCAAAAGGAACGGATGAGCCACAAAGGAGGAGATGGTCATAGTTGGTTACTGTAGAAGAATTGGCAGCTGGGCTAATGGTAATCATTAGTAATTGGTTCCAAATCTTGAAAACAGTGCAAATTAGAACACGGACAAGATGTGTGTCCTTTAGTATCCTCTTGTCCTTGCCGTAATTTGCGCTGTTTTCAAGATGTTTAAGAGTTGGTTACAGCCACAAGTTTGAACATTGGACAGAATTCTGTCTGGTTGGTAAGGAACTTATGGTTGAAAAAGAGTGACACCAACTGAGGCACTGATTAAAAGTTAATTTTTTTTTACTAGACCCGACGTCCCGGGTCCCACTAGGACCCTTCTTCGGGAGTCATCCCTAAAGAAGGGTTCGAGCGGGACCCGAAACGTCGGCTCTTTTTGCGAAGTAATAAAAGCTTCTATTTTTAATCAGTACCTTGGTTGGCGTCACTCTGTTTCAACCACTAGAGTTGTTTCATCGCATAAAAAGTATGTACACAGTTACTATGTTAACATCTGAATCCACAGCCAGTACAGGAACCACGCTCTTGCCAGAAGGCGCTACGCGGCTCTCATTTGTCAGTCCAGTTTCGCCCACATCGGCCGATAGGGGTCTGAAGGCAGTGAGAGAACTCTTAAAAGCCACGCGGCCGTTTATGTATTCGCCTAGAGGACGGCTCGAAGTCGAAAGCCATCGATCCGATTGAGCAGGGATGCGTATTTAAAGGGGAGTGCATATGGGGATTAAAGAGGTAGAAATGGGGATGGATATATTACTTCATAGTCTAGAAGGGGTGTCCCTAAGGTTCCTTTTAGATACATAATCTTCAATACAATGGCTATGGAGAAAAAGGGCAAGCTTATATATCTCTTCTCGCGCTTCTATCATTTGAGCATTCCTGAGATCACATCGGTTGTGTAGAAATGTGGTATGTGAGAGATGTCAAAACTGTGTCTATGAGGGAGATGTTCTAGATTTACAACGTGCCTTATGTGATGTTCTGTGCAATATCGCTATATTACTTAAGCGTTTCATCGTTTGTTTATTACGACACCTACAGGAAGCATGAGCTGCTTCCCATCCAACTTCGTGTGAATACACATGCTTCGCACAACTTCGTGTCACTACAATGATGCTATCTAGAGGCATCACAATATAAGGCCCATTGGGGAACTTATATCGGCAAGTGCCAGCCTCATAAACACGTAATCTTGACATAAGTCTCTTCTATACATGCATAACTGTGACACTCTTGTAGACAACGCTGCTGTGGCTTAAATCAGAACTGCATTCTCCCCTTGCCTGCTGTGTTCTACGGTACATCTATTACAAAATTATGTTATCCCGGCTTAACACACCGTAAATATGGATAATGCGAGTTGCGTCACTAGTGCATCCTATTTCGAGTGTCCCCTCCAATGTTGAAGAAGCGACGATCGCGCCTCATGCTGCGGAAACCGTGGGCAGCAAAACCTCACATCACGCAAGAACCATCACACACATTCTGCGCGGCAGCCGGCAGGCGCGTCGTCCTCGCGAGACAAAGACGACGACGAGAACAAAAAAGAAAGCGCGGGAAAGCGAAGCAAAAAAAAAAGGGCGCCAAAACCATTTTGGCGGGAAACGGCCGGACGCCCGCTTTCTGCCTCCCGTCGTCCTTCTCTCTCGTTCAACGGGGTTCCCTTTCCCCGATGCCAATGACACTCTCTCCCTCCCTCGCTTTGTACCACTCCTCTCTCTCACACGTCGTCCTCCTTTCCACTTGACCGTCACTTTCCTTCTCTCTCAAATGGCGGGAAAAATTTTTGGCGGGAAACGCGTCCGGCGGGAAAAGGCGCCTGCATGGGAGGAGGCGCGATGCTGCCGCCGGAACGTGAACGGACATGCCGCGCGCTTTCGACTCGCGGTAGCAGCGTGTGAACCGCGCGCGCACGAAAGAAAAGCATGCACTGAAAAATGAAAATGGCGCGAAAAGGAGGCAGCCCGTCGAGCGGCGCTGGTGAAGAGGCATTCATATGCGAGCAGCAAGTAGGATGTACGATGGCGCAACTTCAACTTTGTATGTCATGGAGTGGAAGAAAAAATAGACGTGAAAACACGGAGGATGCTAAAGAGAGAGAAGTAATAAAACACTTGAAAAAAATATATCTGTGGATGCGAATAAGGCATCAGAGCGCGCCAACCTCGTCTAACGGGAAAACGACTGATGAATTGAAGGAACGAAATTTCCGAGAACGAAAACGAAACAGAAGAAACGAAAGTGATATTATGCAAGACTGCCAGACATCTTCGAGTGATTCGTCGTACTATCCGCCACAACGACAACCGCAGCGGGTTCCTGCAGAATGACAGATGACGGAGGAAGTTTCTGACTCATGGTAATGGACCGAAGAAAGGGTAAAAAAAACGAAAATCGCCTCCATGTTTTCTGCATGCATCATATGAAAAGAAACGCGTTTTTTTCCCCTGAACGTCGTTGAATGAGAAAGTGAAAACGCGATTTAAACTGAAAAAAAAAGGCGGTGTTGTTCTTGTTCAAAGCTTGCGCAAGCTACGCGCTTCTTCTCGGAATTGCTATTCGGATGCGAGATGTTCGTACGGCGTCTGAACATATAGCTGTATGCTAATGTCTCCACCGGAGAACAAGAAAGAATGATGGCGGGCAGACAGGAACGGGATTGTGGTATAGCAAACATTTGCGTCACGACGCGTGCGCATGCGCGAACGGAGGAGCATCGCGGAATGAACTATGAGCGTGAGAAAAACGTATACGCAATACACATAGGCGCATTCTCTCACTTAGAGAGAAAGATCAGGAGAGAGAGAAAGGCAGGGATGTTGAACAGTCTGGAATAACTGGTTTGCTACCCTACATTGGGGGAGGGATATACATGTTGCAAGAGGTAAACAGAAAGAGAGGGAGAGAGGAGGAGCACAAACATACACAAAGTCACACTCCTCACAGTCACAGTATCGCTATTGGTCTATAACCGCCGGTGCAAGTCTGTTGTCTTCAAGAATTTTAGCAATGCCTTCTTCGCCTTCATCCGCGATGACCTCTCAGGACGACATTCGAAAATGCCAGCTGCCATCATCGGTCCGCGGTCAAGGCGAGCTAGATCGATTGCGAGTGATTGTCTCTGCACATTGTAGCGAGGACAGTCGCAGAAGATGTGTTGTAATGTCTCCTCGCTACACCGCAGTCGTCACCAAAAGGGTTCGCAGCAGTTCCAACGTGAAAGGAAAACGACATCGTGAAAGTCATTCTCTGTTTTAACCGGCACATCAGTGTGGCCTCTTTTCCTTGAGAGACGTTATGCGACACACGGTGAAGTTCATATGTTATAACACAAAAAGAGGCGCTCAGGCGAAGCACTTGCTGGCCATACATGTCTGCCCGGTTAAGCCCGCCTGTAGCGACATCGTCAGTGAGTGAAGCGACTTTATTTGATCGTCATCACCACCAAAACAAACACAGAAGAAAAACAGCCGCAAGGTTTCCGGTGCCCTGCAAGTTCCAGGACCATATGTATAGATGACATAACGTCTTTCCCCTCGCGTATACGCATGCAAAGGCTTTGAGTTTAGCAACATATTTTTAACCGCAATATCAACAAAACATTGCCTCTTGAAACCAGCCGCGTGCGGCGTACCGATATAGACAGATCTGGCCACTCGTGTGTGACCACTTTTTTCGCTCTTCACAGCCATTTTTCGGTACATATTTCTGAGATTGCTAGCTTTAGTACCAACAGTTGTATCATATTAATGAAAAAACGAAAGATGACAACATGGAGCCTGTATTCAGAAAGCCTTTCCCTCGGACGTGCTTTTGTGCCATTGGCCGCGTGACTTGGCTAATGATATGTCCAACATCAGGATTGGCTTGTAGCACATGGGTAAGAAAGCCGACCAATGTGGTTTCGTCAAAAGAGGTCAGCCGTTCAGTGCTGAAGATGGACACGTCGCTTTTACAGCAAGCTAAGCCTAACGTCGAGCTTAAACGGCATTTCGGCAACCTGTTTGGAATCTTTCGTAAGTTGGTTAGAGATCACTGTCGTTCCTGATTCAGTATGCTGTTACTTCACGAACACTTCTTGAAAAAATATATAGAAAAAAACGTCTATTTGTAGATTTCATTGCGTCGTCTCGCAACCCGATCCTTGCAATACAACTTTGTTTACGACAATATTATTGAGAACTAACAGACAATAATGCCAAGGAAAGTATAGGGGATGTTTTTAGTAATAAATGTAAGGTAATTGTGAAGAAAGAAAAGTGGACGAAAAGATAGCTTGCCGCGGGCAGGGACCGAACCTGCGACCTTCGAATAACGCGTCCGATGCTCTACCAACTGAGCTACCGCGGCGGCCATCCCCCCGTCCACTTTGTAGGGTATATGTGTGCATTTAAACGTGGGAGCGTCAGTCAGCGCCGCCAGTAGCCATGACGGCGAGTGTGGAACACTCTTTTTATGTCTGTTGGCGTCACGTAGCACGTGAACTTATCACGAGCTGGCAGCTGACCAATAATCCCTCGCATACTACCTGAAAGCATCAAGTCTGCCAGAACGAGACCCTCGCTATGAATGAAGGAAAGAAGTGTTAATTTCAAGGGCTCGTTTTCTTTGTTATACACAATATTATTGAGAACTAACAGACAATAATGCCAAGGAAAGTATAGGGGATGTTTTTAGTAATAAATGTAAGGTAATTGTGAAGAAAGAAAAGTGGACGAAAAGATAGCTTGCCGCGGGCAGGGACCGAACCTGCGACCTTCGAATAACGCGTCCGATGCTCTACCAACTGAGCTACCGCGGCGGCCATCCCCCCGTCCACTTTGTAGGGTATATGTGTGCATTTAAACGTGGGAGCGTCAGTCAGCGCCGCCAGTAGCCATGACGGCGAGTGTGGAACACTCTTTTTATGTCTGTTGGCGTCACGTAGCACGTGAACTTATTACGAGCTGGCAGCTGACCAATAATCCCTCGCATACTACCTGAAAGCATCAAGTCTGCCAGAACGAGACCCTCGCTATGAATGAAGGAAAGAAGTGTTAATTTCAAGGGCTCGTTTTCTTTGTTATACACAATATTATTGAGAACTAACAGACAATAATGCCAAGGAAAGTATAGGGGATGTTTTTAGTAATAAATGTAAGGTAATTGTGAAGAAAGAAAAGTGGACGAAAAGATAGCTTGCCGCGGGCAGGGACCGAACCTGCGACCTTCGAATAACGCGTCCGATGCTCTACCAACTGAGCTACCGCGGCGGCCATCCCCCCGTCCACTTTGTAGGGTATATGTGTGCATTTAAACGTGGGAGCGTCAGTCAGCGCCGCCAGTAGCCATGACGGCGAGTGTGGAACACTCTTTTTATGTTCTCAATAATATTGTGTATAACAAAGAAAACGAGCCCTTGAAATTAACACTTCTTTCCTTCATTCATAGCGAGGGTCTCGTTCTGGCAGACTTGATGCTTTCAGGTAGTATGCGAGGGATTATTGGTCAGCTGCCAGCTCGTAATAAGTTCACGTGCTACGTGACGCCAACAGACATAAAAAGAGTGTTCCACACTCGCCGTCATGGCTACTGGCGGCGCTGACTGACGCTCCCACGTTTAAATGCACACATATACCCTACAAAGTGGACGGGGGGATGGCCGCCGCGGTAGCTCAGTTGGTAGAGCATCGGACGCGTTATTCGAAGGTCGCAGGTTCGGTCCCTGCCCGCGGCAAGCTATCTTTTCGTCCACTTTTCTTTCTTCACAATTACCTTACATTTATTACTAAAAACATCCCCTATACTTTCCTTGGCATTATTGTCTGTTAGTTCTCAATAATATTGTGTATAACAAAGAAAACGAGCCCTTGAAATTAACACTTCTTTCCTTCATTCATAGCGAGGGTCTCGTTCTGGCAGACTTGATGCTTTCATGTAGTATGCGAGGGATTATTGGTCAGCTGCCAGCTCGTAATAAGTTCACGTGCTACATGACGCCAACAGACATAAAAAGAGTGTTCCACACTCGCCGTCATGGCTACTGGCGGCGCTGACTGACGCTCCCACGTTTAAATGCACACATATACCCTACAAAGTGGACGGGGGGATGGCCGCCGCGGTAGCTCAGTTGGTAGAGCATCGGACGCGTTATTCGAAGGTCGCAGGTTCGGTCCCTGCCCGCGGCAAGCTATCTTTTCGTCCACTTTTCTTTCTTCACAATTACCTTACATTTATTACTAAAAACATCCCCTATACTTTCCTTGGCATTATTGTCTGTTAGTTCTCAATAATATTGTGTATAACAAAGAAAACGAGCCCTTGAAATTAACACTTCTTTCCTTTGTTTACGACAGTCATTTATGGCTCACTTCTGTTCTACAGGGCTGCATAAATGTACAGATGTGAGCAAAATTCTAGAGACCACGAGAGCGCGCGGCAAACAATAAAAACACACAACGTCCCTTATGCATTCACCTAAGTCGACTCGAAGGCGAAAGCCATCTTCTTCTTCGCAGTCGATGTACTGATCCTCCCCTGCCCCCTCCGAAAGCTTTCCGCATCCAACGTGGTTTTGCACTGCCTCCGGGATCGCAGGCATGGCAAGCTTTCTGCATCTCACCTGCTTTTGCACTGCCTCCGGGATTGGCCCACCTTTGACCAAGCGACGATGTAACGTGATGACGTCATAATGCGACATCCCGTTATTTGACGTCATAGTGAAGTCATGCTGACGTCACGATGATGATTACGTCACGGATTACGGTGATTTTTGACGTCATGTGCTGACGTCATCACGTGATGATTTTTTTTTTTTTGCATCACTCGTGTTGAAGCCGACACCGCGGGGACGACGGTCAATTTTCACATTTGGTGAGGCATCTAAAGGCTTTAGCCTTAATATGTGGAACTGCACCACTGGGCCTTCTCATGGCCATTAACCGCTGACAACCAGCAATCTGACCACCCTATGCGCATTTGGAATGTATATACACTCTGTTTCGTTGCCCACTAGCGATAGCAAGATGACGCCCCGAATCTCGGAATGTTGCCAGACAAACTTGCGAAACGTCCGACCTTTGGGTCGTTATCAATGTGGGTGTAACAATGTGCTTCGAGGAGCCGTTCCCCTTTATCGGGGGCTACTGCCGACGGCGAAGCGCTAGTGAATGGCATAATGGTTTCCTTCTGTTTTTAATCCGCTTCGTGTCAGGCGAGAACGCAAATTGTCGTTTCTATATGCAAAACCTTTAAGCTGCTTGTAACTCCGTGCCAAATTCAGGGCGTATGTCATCCCAATTTGGCAGCAAACAGCTTAATGTTAAGAGAAGGACATCGACAACCGCCCGTTTGTAGCACGAAGCCGCAAGGAAATCCACACGGATTCCCCAGAAAGAAAGGTTAGTTGACGAAAAATTCATCCTGTTCTGGGGATCGAACCCGGGACCACTGTTGGTGTTGATCGCCGAGCGGAAGAGAACATTGTCTAGAAGGATAAGAATGAACGAAATACAGAAAAGGAGCACATGCACAGAGCTAGTCGCCTCAAAATAAAGCCGTATACGTTGCAGCAGGGAGCTACGAAGGCGTTATTGCAGTTGCTACGGGCCTACGGCAAACAAACTTGAGTTAACAACTTTGCTACTGATAAGTATTATCTCCTGTTGTGAAGCTGTAACAAAAATTGAAACAATAATGCCGTATTATCCGTAAGCTGAATCGCCTAGAAATTATAGGAGTGTAGAACTTCTAAAACATGAGGCACGCGAGACTGCTGGCGCCATCTCTCGGTCAGAGTAATCTGTCCTGTGGCGCTGCGAGCGCCTGCCCTGTGCCGAAAGGGATTAGGAACACTTTCACTCACTCACTTTACTACTTTACTTACTTTACTTACTACTTTACTTACTTACTTACTTTACTTACTTACTTACTTACTTACTTACTTACTTACTTACTTACTTACTACTTACTTACTTTACTTACTTACTTACTACTTACTTACTTACTACTTACTTCTTACTTACTACTTACTTACTTACTTACTTACTTACTTACTTACTTACTTACTTACTTACTATTACTTACTTACTTACTTACTTACTACTTTACTTACTTACTTACTTACTTACTTACTTACTTCTTACTCTTACTTACTTATTACTTACTTACTTACTTACTTACTTACTTCTTACTTACTTACTTACTTACTTACTTCCTTACTTACTTACTTATTCTTACTTACTTACTTACTTACTTACTTACTTACTTACTTACTTACTTACTTACTTACTTACCTTACTTACTTACTTACTTACTTCTTACTTACTACTTACTTACTTACTTACTACTTACTTACTTACTTACTTACTTACTTTACTTACTTACTTACGTACTTACTTACTTACTTCTTACTTACCTTTTACTTTACTTACTTACTTACTTACTTACTTACTTCTTACTTACTTACTTACTTACTTACTTACTTACTTACTTACTTACTACTTACTTACTTACTTACGTACTTACTTACTCTTACTTACTTACTTACTTACTTTACTTACTTACTTACTTAATATCTTACTTACTACTTACTTACTTACTTACTTACTTACTTACTTACTTACTTACTTACTTACTTACTTACTTACTTACTTACTTACTTACTGTACTTACTTACTACTTACTTACTTACTTACTTACTTACTTACTTACTCTTACTTACTTACTTACTACTACTTACTTACTTACTTACTTACTTACTTACTTACTTACTACTTACTTACTTACTTACTTACTTACTTACTTACTTACTTACTTACTTACTTACTTACTTACTTACTTACTTACTTACTTACTTACTTACTTACTTACTTACTTACTTACTTACTTACTTACTTACTTACTTACGTACTTACTTTACTTACTTACTTCTTACTTACTTACTTACTTACTTACTTACTTACTTACTTACTTACTTACGTACTTACTTACTTACTACTTACTTACTTACTTACTTACTTACTTACTTACTTACTTACTTACTTACTTACTTACTTACTTACTTACTTACTTACTTACTTACTTACTTACTTACTTACTACTTACTTACTTACTTACTTACTTACTTACTTACTTACTTACTTACTTACTTACTTACTTACTTACTTACTACTTACTTACTTACTACTTACTTACTTACTTACTTACTTACTTACTTACTTACTTACTTACTTACTTACTTACTTACTTACTTACTTACTTACTTACTTACTTACTTACTTACTTACTTACTTACTTACTTACTTACTTACTTACTTACTTACTTACTTACTTACTTACTTACTTACTACTTACTTACTTACTTACTTACTTACTTACTTACTTACTTACTACTTACTTACTTACTTACTTACTTACTTACTTACTTACTTACTTACTTACTTACTTACTTACTTACTTACTTACTTACTTACTTACTACTTACTTACTTACTTACTTACTTACTTACTTACTTACTTACTTACTACTACTTACGTACTTACTTACTTACTTACTTACTTACTTACTACTTACTTACTTACTTACTTACTTACTTACTTACTTACTTACTTACTTACTTACTTACTTACTACTTACTACTTACTTACTTACTTACTTACTACTACTTACTTACTTACTACTTACTTACTTACTTACTTACTTACTTACTTACTTACTTACTTACTTACTTACTTACTTACTTACTTACTTACTTACTTACTTACTTACTTACTTACTTACTTACTTTGCTCGGCGCCGCGCGATGTTTGGGAATGGACATGACAGTTGATGGAAAAATGCAGGAGCCTTTGCACTATTGGGAAAATGGGAGCAAGCGAAACTTGATGTGCCTGACGTACTCTTTCTTTCTTTCTTTCTTTCTTTCTTCCTTTCTTGCCTTCTTTCTTTCTTTCTTTCTCTCTTTCTTTCTTTTGCATTGCGCAATGATCCCTCCTCAACTGTTTCTTCCATCACGGCTGGAATTGGACCTTCATCCACGTGCTTAGTAGAGCAACACTTCAGTTACTACAGGCAACAACGACCGTGATGCGTTCATACCCAGACAATGAAATGTGGAAGCGTGAAATGACAGGCCACTTCGATAAAAGAGCACACTGCCGTATCATAAACTTGCTCATCGTCGTCAAGCCCACAATCGAGAGAGCATCAATTATTGAAAAACGACCCATACAGATACGCATTTGACCGGCGTACCTTCGAGAGCCGCATTTCTCTATGTTTGCCGGCGCAGTTTTTTGTTTGTTTTTTTTTCGCGTACGACGCCGAAGTCTGAGTTTTGAACGTTTCGCTTAAAACGCAATTCCTCCATGATGACGTTACTACCAAATTGCATTTTTAATGATAATTGTGGATGACCACCTCGTAAATATCGTCGGTAAGTTACCACGAGGTCGGTTCCTAGAAAGGTTTGATTAGCAGAGTGGGTCAAACATTCAATTCATCTGGGTGTCCAGGGGCCTAGAATTTTAATCAATCACCGAATGGGCATTTCGTTCTTCCCCCGTGTCCTCGTTTTCGGCCTGCCTATTCTCACTGGCCACGAACCAATACCAACTTGCCTAGTTCTTTGTTCAGTTAAGGTAAACTAATCAACAAGTTAGCTACGTTTATCTTCAAATTCTTTTACGACATCCTTTTAATTGTCTCTCTCATCAGGCAGTAGGCGAAAAAAATTAATGTCGTAAGCGATATAGAAACCTGTTACAATTAAATTTCCCGTTAGGCTTTGTCAACTTGGTGTTGACAAAGCCTTCACCTGACATGGCTAACCCCTAAACAGCTCCGCTGTTTAAGGGTTAGCCATGTCCGCGGCTTAAACCCTTAAATTAGCCATGTCCATGGTTTAGCCATGTCCGTGGAAGGTCTCTGGTTGTCATGCAGAGGCACCTGACCCGCAGATTCCCCACTGGGTCACGTGGCCTTGCGATGTGGCGAGAGGGGCTTGCTAGGAAGGGGAAAGGGATGCGCCTCGGCGAGAATGATGAAGAGAGGCTCGCTGGGAGGGGGAGAAGTTTGAGGAGCGTCGTGGTACTACGGTCTAGAGACCGCAGTGGTACACTCTTTCGGATGGGGAGAGGGCGTACATGCAACGACGACCGTCGAGACGGGCATGTCATGCGCAGCAGCAGCGCTTGCAACGCTGCTCGCGTTCCAATGCAGCCGTAGTAGTAATTGGCGTTCTGGGCGAGTTGCTGGGTGGAATGCGCCATGACCGCACTGTAACGCTACCTTAGCGTTCCAGTGCGGCCGAAGAACCTAACCTGAAGAACACAGAAATCCTTAGTGTGAACTGCCGAAACTTAGAAGCAAAATATAATGGGCGACAGCAGATGCAATAATACAGACAGATGCAATGGTGCAATAGACCAGGCACGTAGGCAAGGGGGGGGCCCGGGGGGCCCGGGCCCCCCCCCCCCCCCCCGAAATTCCTCCAGCATTTTATATTCCTGGGCAACTTTTTTTCTTTTTGCCATGAAAAAACCTTCTTTCGAATAATTAGGCCTTGGGCCCCCACCCGAAAAAAAATTCTGGCTACGTGCCTGCAATAGACGTCAGACTCTGGAGTTTTCAAGACGCGTCGCGCCACCTGTCGGAGAAGTATTGGGTAGTACGAAGACCGACTACCTCGCACAGTTTGCTGTAGGACCAGGTGCAACAAGCGAGAGCGAAACAATGATTGAGCTTAATATCGCGTGTGTTTGCGCATTTAACACTCAGAACGAGAGCTGTGAATTTATCCCTGCTAGTCGGACGCGCCACCGAACCGTCATGAAATGCCTGCTGGATCACTCGCCAGAACGACGGCGAAAACAACAGCAGACGAGACCGCGCCGCACGCTACGAAGAAACGCCACGATCGACGCTCTGTTGCTTTGTGAATGGCCATGCACGTAAAGGACTGGATAGCAACGTTCAGTTTTACCCACGGTGTAAGAAAAATAATTTAGGTGTGGACACTCCGCCCGACGGCGCGTCCACATAATGTTCGCCTCTTTCCTCCTCTCGGCCCCCATGTCGCAGCGCCTCCCACGCAACCGCGGCCGGTGCATGTACTATAAAAGGCGAGCTGCGTGCGTAGCGTCCGTAACGGCGTTGCGCACGTGAGAAGTCAGCGAGCAGAAAGACTGCTCACGCGCTCTAAGCAAGACGCCGCGCTTTTACGTACGCAACGCAACGTAAGAAGTATAATCCTTTTTTTTTTTTTTTTCTAACGCCGTGCAGCCAATTTCGGCGTTCGCCGCACGTCGCATTTTTCGGTCGCGAGCACGGTCGCGAGAAACGCGGTATGCGTTCCTTGCTCTAGTTGCTAGCGTGCACGGTTAAAAAAAATGCAATGAGGTGAAAAAAAATGAAGAAAAACGCGCGTTCGCCTCGTCGCAATAGGTTTCTTAAGCCCCCATGTCGCAGCGCCCCCCACGAAACTGCGGCCGGCGCATGTATTAAAGGCGAACATTATCTGGACGCGCTCTCCATCGCGGCGGGCGGAGAGTGTCCACACCTAAATTATTTTTCTTACACCGTGGTTTTACCGATTTCCACAGCTTTCGTACGAAGCAGAAAGGTAAGAGTGTTGGATACGGGCCGTTGTGAACGTGTTGGGTAAGCGAATTACTCGCGGTCTCCACAGCCGGTCGCATGAGAAGGTGTGACAGTGTGGCTCAGCTCTTGTTGTTTTGCGTAGCCCTGATGGAGAACCGTGGTCACCTTGACTATGAAGCTCTGCAGAGGCTCTGACCGCGGTGAGTGCCGTGTAAACACATAGTGAGCAGCTAGAGGCAGACTGAAGACGCGTGATACGCACACCGCGAGTTGGTCGTCACTACACAGCATCGCGGGTTTTGAAGGTTGAGAGTTCTGGTTCTAACTAGCTAACACGTGCGTCATACAAGTAAATCGCAAAATGTTGGTCGTGACCACCTTCAGGTTTGTTTTGCCCGTGGCCTCCGCGGTTGCCGTAGCTATCTCGGAGGCCACGGTTTTGCCTTTGGTTGTACACGCACGTATCCCCATTTGCGGTATATACAAATGGAAGACGACCATCAAGAGACCATTTGAGGATGCGTAATAAAACAGCTCCAATGCACAGGGAACGAGTGATGAATTAAGGGAGAATACAACTGAAAAGGCGAAAATCGCCGGGGTCATTCGTCTCTGATAAAGCGAGTTTTGGAGCACTGATCGCAAGATACATAGCTAAGTAAATTGATCGTGTATGTACTTCATCGCTTTATCGTTACGTATATACCCGATTTTAACGCATTTAGGCGCTAGAGAACGGATGTCGGAGGGCTTGCCTCGAACTCGATGTCGTGCGATGCTCGCTTGTTTTTTTTTAGCATCTAACATTTAGCTAAAGCTCCCGCTTTAGTTAAATGTTACACAGCCACAACATGACGTGAAAACATGCACGGAAATCCTGAAACAGGGTAACAGCATTGAGAAGTCATTCATTTATTCAACTACTCGTTCATTCGTTCTTTCTTTCAATCATTCCTTCCTTCCTCCCACTCTTTCTTTCTTTGTTACTTTCACTCATTCTCTCATTCCTTCCTTCATTCTTTCATGACCTCAAGCGTCTATTTCCCCATCTCCTCCATACTCCTGTTAGCGTTCGCGTTGCAGAAGCAAGAAGCACACAGGCGCATGAGCACGCTCATTTACTTGATACATAAACATGAAATGTCTAGGGCTACTACACTGGCTGTAGCGACCGCTATTATGGAGAGGGCGATTTTTGGTGCTTGTACGAATTGAGATAGGCGCCTTTAAATATTCTGGCTGAAAGCGACATTTCTAGCTCGAAGCACTTGATAAACTTTGCGGTGAGCTTCGTTTCCGGCCTCGTTTTCAACCTTTTTATGAAAACGATGCAGTCGGGGGCGTAAGAAATATTTCGCGGGAGGGGGGGGGGGCGGTTCCATCACTCTACGTGTGTTCGTGCGTGTGTTTGTATACGTGCGTGTATACGTGAAAAACTAAAACGACCAATAAAGGGAGACCTGAAGAACTGTGGCATGCGTGCGCTCCACTTCTTCCTCGTAATGTGAGCTAGAATATCGGCTAACCAATTTCCTTTTCTGCTCTCGAATAATAAATACAATGAAATGACTAACAAGGCCGGAAAAGGGGACCGCGAACCGCGGTGACCGCAATTCGCTAATAGCCCCGACCGCGAGACACAGGATACAGGAGCGACGCGAAAGACATCCGCCACACAGCCTCCTTCGAAGGGTGCCGAAAGGGCCAATCAACGACATCTTCGCGTGAAGACAGGCAGCTGTCACCGCGAGCGGTGACCCGGGCCGCGCACGCTTGTGCCACGCTGCTACGCTCACGCCAGGGACAGACGCGCGAAGGCCCCTGCGGGGTGCGTGAGCGCCTCCTCAGCTGCTAAAACAAACATTTGGGTCAAGTCTCACAACAGTCACATTGCGAGCAATGCAGCGGACTGCCTGAAGTGACGGAAGCGCTCGCCTTTGAAGTGTGACCGTTGTCCTCGTTCGACCGACGTGGCATTTTTGTTCTTGTGCTTGTTTCCTACTGGCGTGGGTATATTTTAAGGCGAAAGCCTTGGATGCCTCATCAAACGCGAAAAATGACCGGCGTCCCGCGTCAGCGGCGTCAACACGAGCGATGCGAAAAATCATCATCACGTGACGACGTCACACTGACGTCACAGATCGCCGAAATCTGTGACGTCATCAACCAACTAAGCATCAGTGTTCAAGCGAAAAAGTATACCTCTTTCAGATCAATAAGTCATACCGGTAGTCGCTCATCACGAGTAATCGTTGCTGGGACACGAGTGCGGTGTTCCCTTTAATGCTGTCCACGACTGTACGCATCTTTGCACCATGTCACCGAGGGGCCCCGTCCTGTTAGGTCTGTCTAATGCAATGTGACGGAACGCGCGAGGCAGGACTCGATAAGCGGAAAATCAGTGCGGTCACTTGACGACAAAAAACCGGGTTAAAGGCTTCTATATATACAGACGTGAACCATTTATACGCCGCGTGCGGCAGTTCGTGTCAACCCGGTTCGTCACAGCTGTCGCCGTCAAACTGATACGCCCGTTAATTGTGCGCACCTCGTTAAACTCCTTTTGTCAAAGTCCCGGTCGCCAAGACTGACTTCCGTAAGACGTCTTAGCTTTCACGAAGAATATAAAAACAAGTTACACACGAAAGGCTCTGCGCAAATAATGGAAGAATGCAGTAAGGAAGGAACAAAAGTAATTAAGCGACGATTTTAAATGGGGCAAGAAGCAAGAATAAAAAGACGAGTGTGCAATCGAATGAAACAAACAAACAAGAATGAACGATAAAAGGAATGTGTACACGAAAGAAGGGGAATTCTAAGGGCTCGTTTTTCTTTGTTAGACACAACATTAATTAGAACTCTCATACAATCAAGCCAAGGAAAGTATAGGGGGTGGTATTTGTAGTATTTGTGATATAAATGTGAAGAAATTAAAGTGGACGAAAAGATAACTTGACGCCGGCAGGGACCGAACCTGCAACCTTCGAATTAAGCTTATACGGTGCTCTACTACAACAATTACGGTAAAAGGAATGTATTGAATGATGGTAGGAAGGGAAAATGAAATCAAGCCATCTATCTACTTTTTTTCTCACCCTCCTTCACGGCTAACTGGGAAACAAAGATTCATTCATGCATTCAATAAAAAAAGCAAAAGAAACATCTACGAAGCGGAAGGCTGTCCTGTTCTGTTGTACGCATTTGTTGCTGCGCAGACAATTGTAAGGCTAATCTATATTGCAATGGTGTGCAGCAAGGAGATAAGACAATAAAGGAATAAGTATGTTCACCGCCGCGCACCCCGCCCCTCTAGCGGTCGAGTGCGAAAGCAAAAAAAGCTTCGAATGGGTGCAAAAATTAAAGTGGCAGCGATGACGTGTTTTCTCACAACGGCCTGTCTTTGGACCCCCAGCCATACTGGAGACCTATAGCCACTGCCATAGGTTTCAGGATCTTCGTGGATCAAGGTGACAAGTACACAGCCCTCTTGGAATGCAACATCAGGGGTCCTCGCCCACCATTATCTTCAAAAACCTGCGTGGCTATAAACTTGCACTTTAAAACAATGATGGTAGAGGTCATATTAAGTAAAGGTATACGGGGCAGACTTGTCACCCTCCTTTTATGATTCGGGGTGGGGGAGGGGGGGTTGGCACTCCCCCTCCCCCTGCCACCCCTCTGCTCTCGCCTATGGCTGTTTCCTACAATAGATGGATGTTCTGGTCTAAAGAGATGAGTAGCACTGGCCACAGTCTAAGTTATTTTCGTATTGTGATGGTCCGAAATCGCTTTGTCGGGACGCTGATGCAGCGCTGACGGACGAAGACGTAGAACAGAGAGCACAGGACGAGCGCTCTGTTCTACGGCGTCGTTTTCTAGCGCTGCATCAAACGTGCAAATATTTCAACTATAGTCGAACTTTCCATTCTAATGCTCAGTTTGATCTCTGGCATTTCTATTTATTAAAGCTAAAGCCCTAGGTGCCTCAGCAAGCACGAAAATTGATTGGCGTCCCGCGTCGGCGGCGTCAACGCGAGTGATGCAAAAAGTCATCACGCGATGACATCGCCCATGACGTCATCATTACGTCACATATCGCCATAATTTGGGACGTCATAGTGACGTCACGTGACGTAACATCACATGATAACGTCAAAACATGACATCGTAACTTGGCCAAAGGTGTGCCGATCACGGAGGCAGTGCAAAACCAGGTGCGGTGCCTCCGATCCCGGAGGCAGCAAAAACCACATTAGGGGCAGATAGCTTTCGTAGGGTGGCGGGGCAGGATCAATACATCGACTGAGCAGAAGTCCCGTCGTCTTGGGTCAGTGCATAGGGGACCCTGTGAGTTTTTGTAGTTATGTGGTGCTCGCCCCAGATACTGGCCCCTGCAGAGAGACGGGTACGTCCCAACCCCTTAAGAAGAGAGAGAGGGCAAGAGGGAAGGAGGAAGGGAAGGAGAGTCTACAGCATCCTTAGAGTCAAGACCTGAATTAAAAACCGCATGACCGAAGGGTCGCAGCAGCAAATAGAAACGGGTTGACTGAGTCGCTGGTGCTGCTAAATGCGCTGCGCATTGAGGGGAAGCGAGGGGGCATGGTCGCATTTCGAACGTGCATTGTTTCTTTCTATAGAGTGACGTGTCAAGCCTTTCTCTTGATTTGTTTCGGAGACCCAGTATAGCACGTGGCACTGGTCGACGTGTTTGATTTAGTTTTGCTTTTTCTTTCTTTTCTTCGGAGTGAAGAAGGCTGCCAGGGACGATGCGTGCCTCTGATCCCCGCGCACCCATGAGAGACATGTTCTATATTCTTCCCTCCCTTGACCCAAAGCAAAACATTAATTAGCAGAGACAGGTAAGTGACCCATGCCGTTGAAGGCATGACTTGAATCTCTCTCTCTCTCTCACTTTTTTTTTTTTTGTGCATGCGCTAGGGAGACCGAAATTAAGAGCCGACTTCGCAGTGGCTTAGGATGAACGCCGTGTATGCTCAGGTCTCTGAATGAATTCTGTGTGAACTTTAGTGTTACTGACTGGACCTTGTGCTCAAGTGTATTTCCTTATCGCTTGACTTAGCGACTGCGTCGTGACCCACCTCGGTGGTCTGCTGTTTATGGTGCTCGACTGCTGACCCGAAGGCCGCGGGATCGAATCCCAGCCGCGACGGACGCATTTCGATGGAAGCAAAACACCAAAATACTAGAGGTCCTTGTGCTTTGATTTAGGTGCACGTTAAACAACCCCAGGTGGTCGAAATTTCCGGAGTCCTCCACTACGGCATCTCTCAATCATATCTTGGTTTCGGGACGTGAAACTCCAGTTGTTATTATCATTAGCAGCTGCGCGTTTCATCTATACGGGTTGTCTGTAAGTGCGATATTACGGGATCTTTTTTTTTTTTTCAATGCCGGCAGCCTTCGTTATTAGTGTCACGCGCACCGAGTGATACTTGTTTCTCCTAATTTCCAAGCATATCCGATCAAGCACTTACATCCTGTTTTCGGAATATTCATAAGAATGATTCTAAACAATAGAAATCGATAGTTCTGGTTTATGTTAAGGGTTATATTGGATACATGTGATAACGGTGCATAACCTTACTTAAGATAAGGAGCAATTAACTGTGAGGTTAATTAATGAAAAGCAATCGAGTTCACTGAAAGATCGTGAGAGGCTGGGATTTTTGCGGCGTCTGGCGGAGCAGGTCTCAACTTCGTCCTTATTTCTACATGGCCTCAACTTGCAAAGCTCTGCGGTTTGACACAGCATCCGTTTAGCATCCGCATTGACCCGGCCAAGACGATGGCGCCATTGACACTCCAACCGAAATCCCCTATAAATGGCACCCGGAGGGAGGGCGTCGCGTCCCCGGGGCACACACGATGAACGGGCATTCAATGCCAACAGCACGCAGCGAGACTCAACCCCGCGCATTGCGACAACGGTCGCGCATCTTTAAAAGACCCGGGGGTCGAGAAAAGGGTTGCGCGGGCCGAGGTGACTGGCACGGAATGCGTTCGCTGCCCGACGAGTTGATCAGCCTCCTCTCTCTCTCTCTCTCTCGTCTTTTTTTGCACGCCAGACAACATTCACTCGACTACGTCGCAAGCCTGAGACGCCGGATCGTGACGCGCCTCTGGAAAGGGTTAGGGTTCCTTTGAGCTGAGTGACAGCGCGAGTTGCGAAGCGCACGTTTTACTAAATAGCCTACTTCTGATTGTTTACTTTTTCTTTGGAAGCCTTCAGTGTCCTTCTACAGGCTATTTTTGGGAATGCGTTTAAATGACATCATATGGGGTTGTTAACGTTCAATTATTTTTTTATCTGTATAAGAGCCGAATGGAGTTGTGTGCTGGACAGAACTGGTTGATACATTATTGGAACGGAGTCAAACAGCGCTTCAGACACGACGAACTCAGAACAACGGACACGGCCGGCGTATTTGTTCTTCGTCCTATCTGAAGCGTTCTTCAACTGCGCTCGGCTAAATGAACGGTACTACAGTAAACCAGCGTACACGAATACGGTTGCACGTATGAACTCGGCTTTTCGTGACGCTGTTATAGTTTTGACGTCACGACATGCAAAGCTGGGAAATCATTCGTGCGAAATTCCATCGCAAGGTGACGCGGCGCAAATAATGAATAAATGTCTTATCCGCTGTACCATCTGTTGAGCTGTGACCCTGCAATGCTCACTGTATCGTGTACTCTCGATAAAATTGCTGCCTCAGAATTATCGTGCAAGCATGGGAAATATATTAGTTAAAGGGATCCGGACACCGACCAAATGATTTAAAAACGAATGTACTGACGTTTCGGCTCCCCCACGGGAACCATGTTCACAATAAAAGATCGGCACAGCAGTTCGCCCTTTTTAAGTGCGGCGCATCACGTGACCAAAACACCTGGCGTACATCGGAGGAAGATTACCCTCGTTGCGATTAAGGGTGTGCGGCGTAGTTTGGATGAACAAGGACTCCAGATAAAGGCGTGTAGCACGATTTTTTTCCTTGGCAATCACACGGGCGTCTTTCCAGCTGATAGCGTGTGACGTAGTTGCGAAGTGTTCGGCCACGGCATTGGACGCAACATGTTTATTCGTGACGTCATTCTTGTGCTGTTGAAGTCTTGTCTTGAAGTTGCCGGTTTCCCCCACGTAGACGTAAGGGCAGTCCGCACAGGGGACGACGTACACAACACCCGGGTACCTTTCCTTTTCAAGAGGGCCCTTCACACGTACGAGTTCGTGCCGGAGCTTCCTGGACGGGACGTGCGCAGCCTGCACGTCATAAGACCGCAGAACTCGTGCAAGGGGCTCGCTTACTCCCGGAACGTACGGAATTGCGGCCCATTTCTGTGTAGGTCCAGATTGGGCGGGCACTGCACGAGCCAACTGGCGCCCTACTGAGTCAATTAGGTACTCAGGGTAACCACACGCCATCAGCTCCTGCCGCACCAGTGCATTGTCACCCGCACGGTCTTCCCCTGTCGTGCATACCCTTTCCGCCCGACGAAGAAGAGAGCCGACAACGGACCTCTTTTGCGAAGCCGGGTGCACCGATCTGTAGTTGAGGTAGCGGCCAGTGTGAGTGGGCTTCCTAAACACCTTGAACGACAAGCCTGAGCCATCGCGTTTCACCAGGGCGTCCAAGAACGGTAGCTGGCCCTCAGACTCCGCTTCGACTGTGAACTGAATTGCTGGATGCATACTGTTGAGGTGAACCGTGAATAGGTCGAGGTTCTGCCGCTGCAAAACACTGAAGCAGTCGTCGACATACCTCAGAAAGCACTTCGGTTTCGGCGTAAACGAGGAAAGTGCCCGAGCTTCAATAGCCTCCATTGTTAGGTTAGCAACAGTCACCGAAATCGACGCCCCCATCGCCGCACCGTGTAACTGCCGGTAATACTTCTTCTGAAAGGTGAAATAGGTGTTCGACAGGCAAAACTTGAGTAGCCTGCCTAGGTCGTGCACTTCGAGGGGAGATCGCTCAGGCAATGTCGGGTCCTTGTCGAGGGCGGCAACGCACACATCCACGGCCATGTCTATGGGTACACTCGTGAAAAGTGACACAACGTCGAAGGACTTCGTCCGGATCGACTATTGTGTCTTTGACCTTTTCGATGAAGTCATACGTGTTGCGTATATATAGGTAGCACCTTTGCCTACCAGGGGCGAGATGACCCTATGAAGAAAACCTGACAGCCTGTAGAGCGGGGAGCGAGTGAAGTCCACTATAGGCCGCAGGAGGATATCGGTCTTGTGTAGGCTTTGTGAGGTATGTCGGTAGGCTTTGTGAGGTATGCTTCGGTAGGCTTTGTGAGGTATGTCGACGACTGCTTCAGTGTTTTGCAGCGGCAGAACCTCGACCTATTCACGGTTCACCTCAACAGTATGCATCCAGCAATTCAGTTCACAGTCGAAGCGGAGTCTGAGGGCCAGCTACCGTTCTTGGACGCCCTGGTGAAACGCGATGGCTCAGGCTTGTCGTTCAAGGTGTTTAGGAAGCCCACTCACACTGGCCGCTACCTCAACTACAGATCGGTGCACCCGGCTTCGCAAAAGAGGTCCGTTGTCGGCTCTCTTCTTCGTCGGGCGGAAAGGGTATGCACGACAGGGGAAGACCGTGCGGGTGACAATGCACTGGTGCGGCAGGAGCTGATGGCGTGTGGTTACCCTGAGTACCTAATTGACTCAGTAGGGCTCCAGTTGACTCGTGCAGTGCCCGCCCAATCTGGACCTACACAGAAATGGGCCGCAATTCCGTACGTTCCGGGAGTAAGCGAGCCCCTTGCACGAGTTCTGCGGTCTTATGACGTGCAGGCTGCGCACGTCCCGTCCAGGAAGCTCCGGCACGAACTCGTACGTGTGAAGGACCCTCTTGAAAAGGAAAGGTACCCGGGTGTTGTGTACGTCATCCCCTGTGCGGACTGCCCTTACGTCTACGTGAGGGAAACCGGCAACTTCAAGACAAGACTTCAACAGCACAAGAATGACGTCACGAATAAACATGTTGCGTCCAATGCCGTGGCCGAACACTTCGCAACTACGTCACACGCTATCAGCTGGAAAGACGCCCGTGTGATTGCCAAGGAAAAAAAATCGTGCTACACGCCTTTATCTGGAGTCCTTGTTCATCCAAACTACGCCGCACACCCTTAATCGCAACGAGGGTAATCTTCCTCCGATGTACGCCAGGTGTCTTGGTCACGTGATGCGCCGCACTTAAAAAGGGCGAACTGCTGTGCCGATCTTTTATTGTGAACATGGTTCCCGTGGGGGAGCCGAAACGTCAGTACATTCGTTTTTAAATCATTTGGTCGGTGTCCGGATCCCTTTAACTAGTATGTTTCATCCCGGCGAGACGGGTTTCCGTCATACTCTCAACTTCAAGCATGGGAAACCTACAAAACGCAAACCGCATATATAGGCTCATTATTGACAAGAAGGTTCTAAGCTTTGTTGCGGATAGTCCTGAAAAACAAATCTGTAGCAAATAATGAATCAACGCACTAATTGTTTTTTTTTTCATACCGAAAGTGTATTGTTTTTTATAGCACGGACGCACGCTCCATAACCAGGTGTAATGGTAAATAATTGTTCTGATTTTACTTAACGCATATAACGAGTTTGGGTCCATTACAGGGAGAATTTTGCCATTCCAAATGCACTGGCCTGAACCAGACACGACGGCGCTACCTGAGAACAGTGGGCCTTCATCCAACGAGACCACCGGACTACGATTTGTGGCTCTATGGGCTCCGCCATAGAGCACTGTTGATGTATATAGCGGAAACCGGCCTCTATCTGTATATTTAACTATGTATGCCGTTGGGCAAACTTTCGAAATGAAAAAAAAAAGAGTAGCTCGGGTATACAGACTACTCCCCTTGGTTTTTCCGCGCCAAACTATTTCAAGCACAGGGCCCCCATATTCGCAAAAAGCTATTACGCACCAATGAGGACTGCCTCGTAAGAGAATATTCGAGCCAGTATCCGCAAGGCTCGGTATATTCCTAATGAAGGCAGCCACTAGCCACCATAACAGAATTTTACACGACAGCGGGACTAAAACAACTAGAACATAACGCGCTAGTTGCCTATTGGCATTTTACAGCGAAGCTATTTAGGCTGTCGGTAACTTGTGCTCCGTCGTAAAAAGCTATCATCATCATGAACCGGCACGCGTTCTTTTCATTCTCTTTACAGTGAAGTTGTTTAGGCCATCAACCAGGATTTTGGCGGCCGCTCCAAATCTTCCAGTGAAAAACACCGTATGTTTCTCTGTCAATGTAAATTTATGAATTGATCCCAAATAAAGATCCACAATCCCGTCTTGTCAGCTAAGCCCTTCATTAAGAACATCAGGAAGAATTGTTTGCGTAGAAATAATTAAGCCTAACGTTCCGTTTCTTTGTCGCTACATATAGGTAAAATACTAAATGAATAGGATGCTGAATTCCATCAAACTATAAACATAAAGGACTACATGCTGAAACATTATTACTTAAAAAAAAACAGCTGTATAATTTATGTAGAGCCTACCATATTTACTCACACAAAACCACTATTGGCTATTAAATTTTTAGCCAACTGTCAGGCACCCTCTCATCCAACTATGCAGTAAAGTAATGCACATGTGCTCTTTCTTAGATGTTTCACATAATACGGCAGTTTGCTTTACGCAAATTCTCAGCAACTTTTTTCTTGAATACCACGTTAACCAAGAAAAAGTGAGTGTTTCTTGAACTTCTTTCCATTAATCTCAATATTTATTTCTCGTAAATGGACATGCATTCACTGAACATAATTAGTTGACGGTCTAGTGGGAGCGTATTCGCACCAACTGTCCTCCCTCAAAAACAACGCAGCAGCGCGTTGTCCTTTCTTATGCAGTGTTTTTTTTTTTTCTTGCGCCAGAAAGTTTCCCATTCATTCATTCATTCATTCATTCATTCATTCATTCATTCATTCATTCATTCATTCATTCATTGCTCTTTCAGCGGGCCGAACGAGTCCTTCCTCACTGAGAAGAAGAGCCGTTGCCAAAACAGCGCGAAGAACCCGCCTTTCCTTTTTAAGTTCGCCACGTGCCGCCGCCGGGTTCCAGTTGCCTACATTCCAAGCCCTAAAAGAGGCTCTTTGCTGGATCCCCGCTGCGTGGCTCCGCCCCACCGCGTAGTTCTGCGCAGCGCTTGAGAAGCTGATGTCGCGGTTGGTATGTGCGTGCGTGTGTTCTTTCGAAGTTCCAAGCGTGCGGTGCCTTGGCTCGGCTCACGCTCGCCAAAGTTACCCCCCCCCCCCCCCCCAGTCGCGATAACGTGATGAAAACAGAAAGTTATCTATCAGTGGCGCAGCTGGGAGGGGAGGGGTCATCCCTTCTATAAATTTTTCAAATTTGCATGGTTATATATACGAGCACACATATAAACGCACGCGCGAACATGCATTAAGCATGGTTGAACTCCTCCTCACCCTTCCCTAGAAATATTTCTCGCTATGCTATACTGTTATTTATCAAGGCTGTTTGCCTGTGCAAGATATACAGTGTGTCCCAGCTAACTCGGGCCAAGTTAAATAAGAAAAATGATAATATTTTAGGTTTCATGTGCCAAAACGACCGTTTATGACTGATATCATGCCGATATGATTATCAGGTACACCGTAGTGGATGACTCCGAATTAAATTCGGCCACGTGAGGTTATTTCACGCGCAGTTAAGTCCAAGTACAATGGCGTAGCATTTTGCCCCCATCGAAAAGCGGCCGCCGTGGCCGGGAATCCAACCCGCAACCTCGAGCTTGACAGCGCGACGCCTTGCCTGCTATGCTACCACTACGGGTTGGTGATCTAAAGACTGCACTGCGTTTGATATCTCGATCTCGGGCGGCAAACTTCGCAAGGTTAGAATCCACTGCAGCAGACAACACTACTTTTCCTCTACCTCCTTTTCGTCGTCCTCATCCTGAATGCAAGATAACGAAATGACTTCCCCTATGCTTTCATCTGCTTCATTATCTGTCGTTTGTAATTTATTCACCTGTAATAATAATAATAATAATAATAATAATAATAATAATAATAATAATAATAATAATAATAATAATAATAATAATTCCTCGGGTTGTGCGTGCCAAAACAACGATATGATTATTAATCACGCCGCAGTGGAGGGCTGCGGAACTTCAGACCAATTGGTGTACTTTAACGTGCACTGACAGTGCGCTATAGTATACATAGTGTAGAGAAGCATTGGAACGTTGTAATGGGCCGTCCTCTTCAGCGCCTTCTAGTGGGTCGCCCTCTTCGTCTCTTCTCGGAGACGAAGAGCTCCTCGTGCTCGTGAGAGGCTGCGCTTCGTCGTGACTGTCGTGCATCGTCGCCGTCAATCCAGCCGTCAATAAACGCCTTTACAAAGTGGTGGAGATGCAATAGTAATAATTGTTGGGGTTTAACGTCCAAAAACCGCGATATCAATGTGAGGGACGCCGTAGTGGAGGGCTGCGGAAATTTTGACCACCTGGGGGGTTCTTTAACGTGCAGCTAAATCTAAGTACACGGGATTCGAGCATTTTCGCCTCCATCGAAAATGCAGCCGCCGCGGCCGGGATTCGATCCCGCGACCTGCGGGTCAGCAGTCGAGCACCGTAACCACATACAGCCACGTTGGACAATTTATTCACGTGTAAAAACTGCCAGTGTTCGTGTCGTCCATTTGTATAAGTGCCAGTGCTTTACAGATGAGACATGATGGAATCGAATGTGTCCGAGAACACGTGACGTGCTCAGTAATTAATAATAATTGTTGGGGTTTTGCGTCCCAGAACCATGATTTGATTATGAGAGACGCCGTAGTGGAGGGCTCCGGAAATTTCAACCACCTGGCGTTCTTTAAAGGGACCCTAAAGAGCAAAACAATTTTTCTATTATTAGTGGAATACTCTTTCACAATTCTAAAATCACCACGCTTGTCGCGAGAAGACGCTTGGTAAGCGAGAAAACGCGCAACAACAAAACATGGGTGACGACGCCCCCTTGAAGTCCTCGCGCCAAACGCTGTGACGTCATAGATTATGACGGCGAGTACTGGGGCCTATACGTAGGTCATAAAAGGCAACTATGAAGTATATTGACCTCTGAGGGGGCCACAAATTTAATATACCAAGTTTCAGAAAATTCCGTTTAACGAGAGTAGCCAAAATACGACAAATACAATTTGAAGGTTTCGGCGCGAAATTTAAAAATGGAAGTGGCCTTGATTTTCTCGTCTATTTATGAACTTATGATGGTGAAATTAACGACGCTGGAGTTCTCAGAGTACACCTTATTAATCTAAATAGATTAATTGTTATACTTTAGTGATTCCAGCCTTTAACGTCTAGCACGTGGTCCTCTAGCATTTCGCCTCCATCGAAATGCGGCCGCCGTGACTGGGATTCGATCCCACGACCTTCGGGACAGCAGTCAAGCCCCACAACCACTTGACCATCGCGACGGCTACGTGACGTGTCCAGTCAACTTATCAGTCTGACGTCTACGCGAGTAACCAGCCACTGACACAGAATGGCTTTGACATCTATTCAAGAAGGAGTGCCGCATTAAAAAAAAAGGCAGATAAAGAATGCATGATCTGAGGTAAATGACCTTCATTTAGACCTGAATTCTTTTCGGGCATACACGCATCGACGATTTCGCTGAATGAAAATTACCGGTACGACTTACCACACTATGAGGGTTCTCTTAGATGAATAAGAATAGCGACGCGTCCAGTCCGGCTTACGATTCCGTGCATTCCACTGTTGTACGAAACTATCAGTTGTTCCGTGTCGAATACAACCGATGAGCGAAGCTCCTTAGAAATGGGACGCAAACGACTATGCGCATGATCTCGCTGTTGGCTTTCATGAAGGCGGTAGGGTGGGGAGAGCGTCTGTCGCGCTCGGTGGCTGGAACGACTGAGCGAGTGAGTGTGCGGTGCGCGCAGCGCAGGGAGAGGGGTTCGACCGACATAGGGGAGGGGGGGGGGGGGGGGAGTGCGCTGCGGTAAAGCTTGCCCCCCCCCCTCTTTTGCAGAACACTACGCATGCCTATGGTAACACACGCCAGCCTTTACCGATTCATAATTAAGTGTTTTTCATGAGGTTGATGAGGCTTCCAGAAGTGGCATGCCGTCGTTGTATCCGATATTTGGTCTTACTCCATAATTACAGTGATTATGCCTGCATGAGATCTGTGTAATAGGCCCGCGTAATCCTGCAGAGGGAGAGCTACGGTGTCCTCACATCCGCAGATTCAACCACAGCGTACATGTCAATACGTAGACGTGTAGTAAATGTTTATACAATCATATGTCGGCGATGTGCTCGGTTCACATGCGAAAATAATTAGTGAATAGAAATATTTCAAAATGCCCGCGTAGTTGTCTCTATCACACCTCTCCGGAAATTAGTTGTTGCTTCTTGCTGCCTACATTCCCCCCCCCCCCTCCCCACCACCACCACACTTGGATCCGCCAAACCCTTCGATCGGGAAAAATTTTGCAGCGCAAAATAACACAGGGACGAGAAGGGAGGACACAACACGTGCGCTCCCGTCTCGTCCCTGTGTTATTTTGCGCTGCAAAATTTTTCCTAATGTCTTACCAACAGGCCGAATTTGTCCCCTTGTGCCCTTCGATCGGGTTACACGTTCCTCTTTTTACGACGTGGGACAAATGATTCACCATCGAAAATTTGCACACGGTACGTGCATTTCTGCAGTTCATCCGAAAAAGGGCGCCTTACTCCCCACAAGGGAGGAAAGCGCCCTTGTTGCCGTGCCGTGCCGTGCGCAAACTTTTGCACAGAGTTCGTCCCTTGCAGGAGGAAAGCGCTCACTCACAGATGTAGAGGGAGTACTGCGAGGGTAGAGCGACTGTGTTACTCTCGACAGAGTTCTTTAACGCCGTGGGGGAGTAGTGGAGAGTTAGCCGCGGAACTTGCCCTTTCCTTGAAGGCAGAGTAAAAGAGACCGCGAACTCTCTGCTACTCAGATAGAGTTCCCAATCCACGGAACTCCCTCCCCGACGTAGCGTGAACAGGGTCGGGAACTCCCTCCTAAGCAGACGGAGTACAAACTAGCGCTAGCTTCTGGCCGACGCCGCACAGCGATATATAACTGTACCATAATCCTCCGAGCGTAGACGCCACAGATGTCACTTTATTGTGCAAGTTAATAGGATAGCTTTCAGTAATAACAAAAGAAAGTGTTTGTGATCGTAAACCTTTGGTTTCTGAAACGCCAACAGAGGCATGCTTCGAAGCCTCGAACATCGGCAAATTCTAACGCATCGCCAACTTAGTTTACGACACAAACTAATTGCCACTGGAATAAGGTAGACACTAAAGCATTATTGCAATAAAAGAAGAGTCGTGAGAAAAAAAAAAAAAAAAACGTCCGGCAGGAAGAATCGAACCTGCCACCACAAGATTCTCAAGCCGAGGTCTCTACCACAACACCACGCCCCAACGCAGCGCTCTTGCCGTAAAAAGACTAGTCAAGACAGAGTTCACCGCTCGACTTCATCTTTACGGGTCGCATACTGAAGATAGACGCGATCTTCCTTTTCAAATAAAATTCGCGTCTTCATAACACACAGAACAGATGACGACCACGAATGACATTCAATAACCTGTATTTTCTCGCGCTATCGACGACACACCCGCACAGCGCCCGTGTCAATGTACTGATTTGCATCTGAATCGATAGGTGCAACTACATACATAACCGATCGCCAAACACCAAATTGAACGTGGAAGAAAGTATGCCATCATGTTCGTTCAACAAGGCGTACTAATTGACAAGTCTGTGTCTGCGAAGTGCCGGCGAGTGCGCCCGGCGGCTTTCGGTGGCTGCCGGGGTGCGTCTGCCGGGGTGCTTCGCTGGGAGTCGTATGGGTCATATTGAGTGCGACCGATCTCGGCGGAAGTGGCTGATGAAGGTTGAAGAATGCGCATTTTATCGTCGAAAGCTTTGAATGCATTAAAATGCAACCGAGGTTGAGCGAAAGTGCGAGAATCGCCAGAGATGCGCTTGCATTGTGGTGATGTTGACCGTCGTTGATTTTCTGGCGTACGTGCCGCGCCTGCCGCGGCACCGCATGTCCGAGCGGAGGCCAGATCGTAACGTCGTAAAGTATTCATCAGCCAGCCCTGGTAAAAGATCGCCGCAAGCGTATTTGTAAGCGCGTGACTACAACTCTCAGATTTCGGCATGAGCGGCTGTACGGCATTGAGCCGATATCATAGAGTCCCAGCTGATATTTGGAATTTACGAATGAAAACAGTGTTGAATATTATGCTGTTTTATAGTAAAAGATCGATGTGCCAACAGTATCACAATAGATCATTAGATATTTACACGTGTTCCATGTATGTTTGCTGTGTAAATACGCACAGCAGAGCTGTTGCCACTGGCACTAGAAGGCGGGCCAGACATCATGGATACATATACCGGTTACGGGGTGTATGGTTGTGTGCAGCGCCAGTAGTGCATATGTTCAGTGTTGCTGTGTTGTGTATGAATGAGTGCGCGGATGTGAGTTCTGTGTATGTGTGAGGTAAGCTTGAGGCATTTCAGCCAGGTTCACTGTTACATTGTAGAAAACGTACGAAGGATTTCTTTTTTTCCCCTTTTTTTTAAACGTTAGTCCTAGCAGCAAGAGTGATTCTACTCTTGGAGGGAGTTCATGCACTCTAGCCCAACCAGCATTGTAAAACTCTGCGAGGGAGTAGCGCAATTCGAGCCGAGAGTCTATGTACTCCATTTCAAAAGCGTGACTTTACTCTGGCGAGGGAGCTTGTTCACTCTGGTTCAGCCAGAGTACCAGAACTCTGTCGAGAGAGCATGCCTACTCTGTACAGCAGAGAGTTCCCAGCACTCCTGAAAAGGGAGTGAAATATGGGACAAGCGTTTACTCTCGCAAAGAGAGTTGCTAGCACTCTCTTGCCGCTGTGAGTGAGCTCTTTTTGGGTTAACTGTGCAGTTACTCCCGAAAACTTTTAGTGTGAAGCGATGCTTAAGAGAAGGGAGCTTCGACGGCGCGGTAGAGTGCGGGCCTAAGGAGCTTCGCAACTAAAAAAAAAATATAGGAGGGATCGTGTCTAGCGTCCACAAGCCAACCTCCTTTGCGTCCCATTTCCAAGGAAGGAAGGAAGGAAAAACTTTATTGGGCGGAGCTTCGCTTAGCGGTTGTATTCGTACACGAAACAACTGCTAGTTTTTTCATGGCTGGGCTTCAAAATTCTCACGTGAAGCTCCTGCCTAGTTTTTTCCCCTCCATGTTGGATTTCACATAAAAGGAACTCATTACAGAGTCACGTGACGTATTGTTAATGTAATACCTGTCGGTGTTTAACGTCCCAAAACCACGATACGATTATGAGACACGCCGTAGTGGAGGGCTCCAGAAATTTTGACCATCTGGTGTTCTTTAAAGCGCACCTAAATCTAAATACAGGGGCCTCTAGCATTCCGCCTCCATCGAAATGTACCCGACGCGGCTGGCATTCTATCCCGCGACCTTCGTGTCAGCAGTCGCGCACCATAACCACTAGAATATACCACGGCGGATGTGACGTGTTGTTGACTTTCGGGACAGAATATCGTCTCCCGTAGTAAAGTCAAGGATAATTTTTTAATCTTTCATGAGTACAGCCCATATATATAGTGCTCTCAATCATTTCCTCTTGTTCTAAACACACAGATCTGTTACCACGCTGCCGGTAGCAAAGTAAATATTACTTTGAATTGTCAAACCTTTTTTTTTTAAATCTAAACACGCTCGATCTAGTGTGCCCATGCATCAGGAGGGCTTCTTGTACACGTATTTAGGGACGGCTTAACTGGTACGAAATCGATGGTTCTGGCTCAAGAGTTATATTGCATACAATTGATATCGGCGCATAGGCTTGCTTAAGGGCTAACTAACTGTCAGAATAATCAATGAAAATTAATTGAACGAGTTCACTGAAAAAGGAGACGGTTTTCTTGTGAGCACCTGGAATCGTTCCGGCCCCAGGCGGAGGAGAGCTCAACCACGCGCTTATTCATGCGTGGCCTCCGAGATCCGCTCCGGCAGCGCGACGAAACACCTATACCCAAGGAATGCACCGCTACCAGACACCTATGTCAAGGATGAGGGTGCCTCCATATATTCTAAATTGAGGTGCAGAAGAAGAGACGCCTGGACTCGTTCTTCAAATTTTGTTTACACAACACGAAAAACCACCGCAGTCGAGTGCAAGAGATTGTGTGTTCCAGCCACCCTGGCCAGCCAGCGTCGTGGAAACTCCATTCACTCTGAATGAGCGACTAAAAACGAATATGCCCGGCGAGACGTTCTTCACTGAAGAGGAGAAGTATATTCTGCAGAAGCTTCTTACAAGATACTAGCAATCGCAGGGGTGCAGTCTCAATAAACGCGAAGGCTCCTTTCTAGTCCGCGCTGTCTTGCAAGTTCAAAAACAGCGCGGACCGTAAAGCTTTACAAATTATCTTTAAGGCGAAAGCCTTGAACGCCTCATCAAACGCGAAAATTGACCGGTGTACCGAGTCGGCGTCGTCCGTCGGCGGCGTCAACACGAGGGACGCAAGAAAATCTCCATCACGCGATGAGTCACCACATGAAGTCACGACGTCGTAATGACGTCACATGGTGACGACGCCACATGACATCACTGCTTGCTCAAAGGTGAGTCGATCCAGGAGGCAATGAAAATCTACGTGAGCTGCAGAGAGCTTACAATGCCTCCGATCTTGGAAGCATTGCAAAACCACGATAGGGGCAGAAAGCTTTCGGAGAGGGGCTCGGAAGAATTAATACATCGACTGAGAAGAAGAAGAAGAAGAAGAAGAAGAAGAAGAAGAAGAAGAAGAAGAAGAAGAAGAAGATTGCTTTCGTCGTTGAGTCGTCCTAGGCGAAAGCATAAGGGAACCTATGAGTTTTTTTTTGTGTGTGTTCTTAGGTTTTATCCGACTATAGCGCTCTGTCAGGATTCTGTAGGCGTGCCAAGGAGGTTAAAAAAAATTCTGGAGTGGAAGCTCTCGAAACGCCTTGCCAGAGAAAGTGAAGCCGGCTTTTGCCCACCAAGGAGCTCGGAAACATGCTCTTTTCTGGTGGTGCCTTCTTAGAGATCAAGTGGTTTTAATCTGTTGGTGTAAGAGCTACGTTAATTATGAAATAAAAGATCGTTGTTGCCGACAAAAGTAACCTGTCGAGAGGACTATTGGCGGTTGACATCCAATAAAATTTGCCATGACTTTCAGGCTTATTTAAGAAAACTAGTAACACAAAGACACACATGCTGCAGTATCTGACCCGCAAAAGTTGCCACATTAAACTTCTCTGGCGTGCGTGGAGAACGCTCGCTTTCCTTCGCCAAACGCCGATGGCTTATCGTGCCCCTACTAAGATGGCGGGTGCAGCCGCCATCTTTTGGTGGGCATGGCTTCACTATTGCGCAATAATCGCCACTCCAGCATTTTTTTTTAACCTCCTTGAGGCGTGCACAGAACTAGCGGAGGCGCACGCCCAGCAGACAAGCCCGCATCGTCCGTTAGAAACGCCTTCGTAGTCGTCTGTCGTCCAGAATTAGAGCCCGCGACTGCTGCCGAAAGACACTTCAGCGTTCGTGGCGCGGCAGAAAATAAACTTCAGCCACGTGCCGTCAGGGGGTGCTGCGGCTCGTTGCGTTCTAAAGCCTTATTGCCGTTCGCGCTCAACTGTTCCCGCGTTGGTGGGACATTCAACCCGCGGTCCCGCGCACGTGACATGCCTTCCTTTCTCTTTTAACCGTGGCAGCGTACTTTTCGTTTTTCGCGCGTTGGTTCGTTTCTTGGGGAGGATACTAACCGCCTCTCGCGTTTCACCTGCGCAAGCTTCCTGACTGCACTGCGTACCTTCCGTTTCTCAAACGTATGTACACGACCACCACAGAAAAGGATCAGCGCAAACGACCATTGGCTGGAACGATCGCTTATGCTAATATTTTACAGCGAAGGCGAAAGCAAGATTCGTCCGTCCTATGTACAGGGTCGACCTCATCTAAAGGTAGCACATCATTAGTATTCAAGCTCGTAAAACTAGAATGCTTATTCCACTTTACGAGGGAAATGTCCGTTATATGACGTCTAATCACGGTGTCGATCAACACAGTAATAGTTTTCCGAATTATGTGTTGAACATCAGCTTCTGTGAGGTCTTGAATACTAATGAGGTGTTCATCTTAGATGTAGACGACCCTGTACACAAGAACTGTACACAAGGTGGCACACTGGGCAGGGGTGTTCCAACCCCTGGCTACGCCACTGTCGCTGGATAACCATCTGTACACAGTGCTTGAGCGGTGATTTTTCTGCGGTGGTTACACACACGTACCTCGACGCCGTTGAGGCTTCGAGACGAAAACGACGCAGCTGGTAAACGATATACTGGCAAGCTGCTCATATATAGATTACACGAGTACAGTGTCAGAACGGATTTGAATTCAATAGTTCGCCTCGAACTTCATTTGAGGTGAACTGTCGCATTGTGCGAAGAATTTCATTGGGTGAGGCAGACAGTTAGTATGCCACTGCTGTTACAACTATATCTTCCTCGTTCATTCTATACTAACACTTTCTACTTCTCCCCTACTTCTGCATTTTTTAGTTATAGTCAAATAGTAATCCCCGCCTCCCGTTACAACCGTTCCTTCCTTAGTTTCACTCCCCTAATAAGAATATATTTCTACACTAGTCCTTACCTTTATATCCCCCTCACCCCTTCCCCAGCGCAGGGTAGCAAACCGAAATACTTCAAGTTAACCTCCCTGCCTTTCACTTAACCTTTCTTTCTCTCTCTCTCTCTACACTAGTGCTACGACTACCACATTAACCATCACTAAATATAAGGGACGGTTTCTCACAGTACACGTATCCACGAAGGATACGTGTACTGTGAAGGCCTTTACTATTGCAGCTGCCGCAGTACGGCACTACAATTAGACAGCAGTCCCTGAAGACAAAGGTAGCTCCTCGTTAACCAAGCGAAGCTGCTCTGAAGGCCAACCATTCTTAGCTTGTTGGCGGTTCCACATTTAACGCGCCACCGCTCCCCTTTGTATTTTTCCTGCATGCGCTGACAACAGCGGCACAGGGCAAACAGTAAGCACGGTCACTAAGCAGCGACCAGTGCTGGGCAGTATCGAAGATACATGTATCTTAGATACTATCTTAGATACTCTATGAGTATCTTGTATCTGTATCGTGATACTTCTCGAAAGACGAGTATCTGTATCTGTATTTCCGATACATTCGATAATGTATCGTGTATCTTAAGATACAAGATACTTCTATCGCAACACAACCGTGCGAACAATAATCGCTGGCCAAGCTACACTTCTCAAGCTGGTACTGGTGCCACTAAGCCATCTGAATAAGTCTTAGGGCGGTGACGCAATTTTATTTTCCCGCCAGAGTACCCCAGTGAGGGCAGAAGATGAGGAAGACAAGCGCGCGGACGTCTACGCCCAGCCCACGTACCTTTTGTTTGCTCGATTGCTTTTTAGTTGCGCCAATATGCCGCGACACTTGCTCTTAGCCACTGTCCTGCGCCGCGTCTGTTGCGCAAATTCTGATTTTGCTACAGTGTCGTTATTGAAGATTCTCTTGCGTCTTGCTCCGTAACGAAATGTGATGCGTGCAAGAATGGGGTTCCTTTGCGTCGCGTGGATTTTAGATATCAGCGATTTGAAGGATCTCGTGGATGCAAGTTTGACTTGCATGCCATGAATTAACTTATATGCAAATAAGAATCTAACAACGTTAGCACCACTGCTACTGATGCTAGATCTAAAAGTGCAAGCGTTTACCTAGCAGAAACTATCATGGCATACCGCAGTTTTCACTTCGCACATTTATTCAAAGAATTTATGAAATCATAATTTGATTTCAGACAAATTTGATGCAAAATGACAGCTTTGACAAATGACAAAATTCTTAGCTGTCATTTTGCATCCCTTACATTACCTAAGTCTGCACTGTTTTTCCGGTCTGGTACTGCAGTGACGTCACTGCAGTATGTCTTTTGCAACGCGCACCCAAAATAAGATTGCTTTATTCTTCGGTCTACTTTATTTCCACTACTGTTTACACATTTACACGTTGCCAAGGCGATTTTGAAAACAAATATATAATTATGTGGGCGTACCTTGAGTAAACAGTACAAAACATTCTGCTTACCGCTTAGGAAAATAGCGATATTGAGTTCGCATTGTAATAATGGAAATCATTAGGAGCCATCTTAAAGATGTTAGGAAGGGGATTCGAGAAACTTTGTTTCGCTGAATGCTCTGTTTTGCTCATGAGGGTCCCAACGAGCCGTTTCAGGCAATTTTCCATAAGCACTGAATTTTCCCTTGTCTCAACAGGTAAGTTGACGATACTTGATGCTTAATTGTCATAACTATTAAGGGCGCCGTCTGTATTGTGTTTCTGTACTCATTCAATGTGAATGTTTGATAAACAACCACCTTTCTATTTTACTTATATTTGTTTTCCTGTATCAGGCTTTCTTAAATATTTTTCGCATTACTAATCGCCACGTAATGGGAGCTATAAGTGGAAATAGCGCGAATAGCGGCGGTGTCCTGCGACGCTTTATGGCACTATACAATACGTCTGAGACGTTTCTGTGTTGTACATGTTCTCTCGTTGAAGAATAATTGCTAAAAAGATTGCACATTAGTGAGCATATCAACAAGGAATCCTTTACGCCAGCAGATAAGTAGAATATGACAATTCGTTGCAGTTTTACGTCATGTACGTATACACCAGGGGTCTCAAACTGAGCTTACAGCCAGCGGGCCGCAGTCGCGAAATTTAGTTGCAAGGGCCGGGACAGTGAAGATGGTGGGAGAGAGTTTGAACAACATGACGTCTGAAAGGAAGCCTTTCCCATATCTCATATATAGGTCATTTCTGAAGGGGATTTGGAGTCAGCATTTGAGAAACATCGATAGCGATGTACAGAATGACTTATATCTGGACGCGGATTCTAAAATATAAAGTTTTTGTTCCACGGTTATGTTTTAGCACATGGTGACCACATGTTCCTCACGAAAGGAATGCTTGAGACCAGCCATGTCTGTGCAGCTCACGAACATACTTATTTAGAAAATAAAAACAAATGAGACGAAGACGGTCATGTGTGCGGGCCGGGCCGCTAGCGAAATGGCTCAGACCCCTAGTATACACCATGCGCCCCCCCCCCCCAACAAAAAAGAAAAAAAAAATGTCGCTACCAGCGTTGTTGCTGCTGTACACCTGTCCGGATACACGGTATTGTGCAAGTTGCCTTTTACGGAAATGGTAAAATTCCACACCGGTATTTGCGCCGTCGTGAGAAGGCTTCTTATTGAAGTTATTGTGATTATATGGCAACTTGCTGGATGGTCGGCAAGCTGTGCAAAGCAAGTACCGCTGTCAGCGAAGTGTACAAAGAGTTGCCCTGGGAAGAAGCTAAACAAACCCCAATAAGTTATCCTGGAAGGAAACTAATGTACTTTGAGCAAGAAGGGCAAAACTTTTGAGATACTAACAGACATTTCATTCAAGTGAAACAAAATAGGTCACAGTTAAGAAATTTTGAAGTAGACATTTTCGTGCATAGGTGTTTGCTGCTACATTATATGGATCTATAATCACAAATTTGAGAATGTGTCGAAGTATCTTAAGATACAATTGCCAAGTATCGTATCGGATACAATTTTTGCGGCAGTATCTTGTATCTGTATCTCCAATATTTCTTGCCTCAGTATCTTGTATCGTATCGCGATACAATTTCAAAGTATCTTTGCCCAGCCCTGGCAGCGACACTTGTTAGTATTCTTTATTCATTCCAGGGTGTGCACCAGCCTCGTATAATGCGCTTACGTAAGGCTAGTAATTGCGTCACAAGTGTGCCAGCTACGTCATTGATGTAGACGGGAAGAGAAGGGGAAATCTATCTATCTATCTATCTATCTATCTATCTATCTATCTATCTATCTATCTATCTATCTATCTATCTATCTATCTATCTATCTATCTATCTATCTATCTATCTATCTATCTATCTATCTATCTATCTATCTATCTATCTATCTATCTATCTATCTATCTATCTATCTATCTATCTATCTATCTATCTATCTATCTATCTATGAAAAAAAGATACTGACACTTTGCTTTAAAAATTGCATTTTTAATATAATTTCTCACTTGTTCTCTTATGCATAACATATATGTTAAAAAATTTGTTCCACTTGGCACAATTTACCCAGATATGCCCTTGAGAGTCTTTTTTCTTCTTTAATTACTTAAATCAAGATTCTTGGCTGTCACTATTACCGTGTATCACTTTTAATAACGGTCCACGGAAATTTCAGAGAGATCAGCCTCCTAATCTCGTTCAACACAGGTTCACACCTACTAAGAGGGACACGCATTTGCAAGAAAAAAAAGAACAATAAAAACGTGTTTCGTGTAAGTAACTTAACTCCCCGTCAACGAGCTTTGAGAGCATATCAGTGGCGTCACGAAGTGTTATCGCATGTAAGAACTAATGAAAGAAGGAAAGTGTAACAAGCGCAAAAACATCGACGTCCGCGGAACGACATAATGGGAGCGTCGGCGTCGAACAAACTATCGTACTTTTATTTGAACATTTTTTCTCCGCAGTGTACAAATTGCTGGAGGTCTATTTCCGAAACGACGGCCCAGCGCAGCGAATCGCAGCCGCGCTATTTATTACTTAATCGGCCTGAACCACGCCGCCAGGGTACACACACGCCGCCTATAACTTATACCGCATTTGTCACCGCTTTATGCGCAAGCCATATTTTTTCCTCAGTGTATTCACCGTAACCATGTATTCGAGCCCGTAAGATTCTTAAGCCATGCAGGGATCCGTGATACTAAACAACAACAGCAATTGAGAATGAAGCCGGCAGAGATACAGACGCGTGATTGCATGCCAATTCATTGCTCATGCGCGGCGAAGCCCCTCTAACGTAGCTGTGCCTGAATACGTTGACGTAATGCGTAGTAGAACGTTTTGTATTTTGTTTCTGTTCGTGTTGTTATTCGTCCGCAGGCCCTTCCTTATACCAGGGACGAAACGCGATGGAAAAGCGGTATAAAGTCTCCTGTATAGCGAGGCGTATGTGCATAAAATATCGCGGAGCATCAAAGCAATGACCGTACAGTCACCGCGGAGCCACCAGAACAAAACTGTGCAGCGCGAAAGAAGCGGGCGCCCAAGAGGTCAATTGGCGTTCACACTGGCGAATCGCAGGCGAGTCGCGCGACGAAGTAGGCGACGAGACGGCCATCGTAGATGCTCAATTGGGTCGAAAAGCGACCAAGTTCGCGACGTTTCTCTCTGGTCTTTATTATATTTTTTTTTCAGCTGCACGACTGGAGCGAAGCTTTGTACACAGACGCACTCAAGTAAGTGGGGGATGGGAAGGGGGGCGGGTTTCCGGATGTCACGACGTGCACTCCTCTAAACTTGCGTGCGCACTTTCATGTTTGCGCGCGCAGAATTCAGTAAGAGCCGATTGGCTGACGTTGCGCAACAAGAGTCTGGCCAGTTCCCACTCAATTTCAAGTAAAACTAGTTTTCAAGAGATGCTCGGACACTGTCCGACATACGTGTCCGACCAGTGACCTACCACTGTCTAAGCAGTGTTCAGCTGGCGCCCAGCGTATATAATCAGTTAGCAATGAGCGTCCAGCAAAAGCATGACCAGCATTAAGGGACATGTGCACGTAGCGCCATCTCTCGCCGGTTGCAGCGGCGGCTGGTCGTAACTGAAGGGGAAATATTCGGGAAAAAAATATCTGACGATAAAGCTAGCTACTAAAAAAGGACTCCAGGTTCTATACAGCAGAGACCTACTGGAACATTCTGGTAAAATTGCACTGTCGCACTACAAATCGCGTGGCTTCCCTGCGTGTTTAATATTTTACAATGCTGCCCCATGTGTTTCTAATGAGTGGTGTTCAACTGTCCTGGGAAGCCGCACGCTTTCTAGAGCGATACTGCAGATTTACCAATAAATTCCAGTGGGTCTCTTCTGTACAGAACTGGGAGTCCTTTTTTGGTAACTAGCTTTTGCCGTGAGACATGGTTTTTTTTTTTCTCTATTTCCCATTCAGTTACGGCAGGACGCTATTTCTGTCGCCAAGAGATGGCAGCACGTACAGATGTCCCCAAATCCTCGAAATGCCGGACCAGAGCCCAGGATATGACGTACTAGTGTCCAGTAAGACAAGTGACAAGTACCCAGTAAGAATTCAGCAAGTTCCCAGCAATGGCCGTGCAAGGGTCCCACCAGCGTCCCACATGACTTCTACCAGGCATCCGGCAAGGCTTCAACCAAGGTCCAAGAAGCGCTCAACCAGTGTCCGAGAGGCGCCCAGACAATCTGGCACATCAAGAATTCAACTATACTGTCTGCACGAGATACCAGAACAGTGCCCAGCAATTGTCAAAGCATTGTGAGACGTCCAACAAATGTCCAGCAAGAGCCGAGCCCTAAAGAGCCCCACTCTTAGTTCTAACAAGACGTCTTACTAAGCACCAAGAACGTGTCCAATACCAGTGCCCAACAAGTACCCAATTAGTGCAAAACCAGCGTCATGTCGGTCTCCGGGAGCCCACCAAAGGTTCAAGTAGTGCCCAGCGAGAATCCAACAGGAACACGGCCAGTGCCCAAAAAGAGCCGAACAAGTATCGAACAAGTGTTCAGCAAGAGCTCAAAAGCCCCTCCTAGTGTGTCTGACAAAAGCCCTACCAAGCACCAACAACGTGTCATATGCCAGAGCCCAAGAAGTGCCCAACTATTGCCCAACAAGTGCCTAAGTCTAGCGCATCAAAACTACAACTACTTCACAAATTACGACCCGCGTTCAAAACATGGCTGACCAGTCTTCCTGGAGGTACACAGGAACCACCAGAAGTTGATGCAGCGCTCAGCAAAAGTCCTACGAGAGCACGACCAGTGCATAACAGGGGCCGAGCAAGTGTCCAACAAGTGTCCAAACAAGGGTCCAACAAGCGTCCAACAGGGTACCAGCAGTCGCCAACATTCGCTTCACAACTAAACGCGTAACAAGCGTATACAACCCGGTAGTCTACACAGCACTGCACTTTTTCCTTCTATGAGGGCGTGCATCTGTAAGCCCTTCCACTTCTCTTTTCTACGCCTCTCTTATGCAACGTACACTGGGGGCACCCTGTAATTATAAGCACCAGCGGCGTCGTTAATGCGGTGGCGAAAAAAAAAATGTAAATAAATAGTCAGCGAGTGCAAAGAGCTGCCGCTGGATCCGCCTCGCCAAGCACAAACACGCGCCGCGGCAGCTCACGCCAAGCACTGTAGACTTGTCGGAGGGAAGGGGGAGGGGGGGACTGACCGACGCGACCCCAACGGGGCGAGAACACGCCTCGTGGCTTAACTACCGCGTATAGCTTAAGTTATGTTTGTTTTATTCTCTCTTTTAGGAGTCTCGTCTCTCTCGAGGCAGGCGTGCTTGCCGATTAGCGGCGAATTCGTGACGCTTAGTTAGGCACGCGTACGACTCCTACTACATGATGGGTGGGTGGCGGTGGTGTGCTTAGATATTTCACTCGCTGATTTGTTGCCGAGTTACGTCCTCGCTTGACCCAACGCCCCGGTTTATCTTAATTGAGCTGGCCAGCTTCCATATACTGGGAAATCTTCTTCCTTTGGTTGTTACAATACTCTAAGCCATATTACTTAGTTTGTGTAGTTTTATGTAGTACATACTCAACTCGCAATAGCAAGCATGGAAAACGCAGAAATCAGACAGAGAATAAATATTTGTGCAAGTTATCAATCTAAATAAAATAAGTCAGCAGTCTGTGAAATGAGCCTCTTGACCGCGAAGAAAAAGCTCGCACGATGTGTAGGTTCAAGAGCTGTCAATTGAATGTATAGCGGCGTTACGTAACAGGCAGGTCTGGTGATAGCCCTGGTTAGCATGGCCGGATGTGTACGGCCCGGCAGTTATTGCTCCGGCCGAGTGCCTCTTTCTGTGTGGCCTAGTTGACCATCGTTCACGTTAATCCGATCTCTCGCAGAACAATCAGAAGGATGTGAGACCCTTCCATGGGCGTTATCAGCGGTCTTTCTGGGAGGACTATCCGTTTGTCGCACTCGTGGGAGAACGTGTAATCTCTTGTACGCCAACATTTTAATAATACCCCCACAGTGCGTCTTTTAAGGTAATATAGCGACGAGGAACGGTGGTCATGTGGTTATGGTGCTCGACTGCTGACCCGAAGGTCACGAGATCGAATCCAGGACGCGGCAACCACATGTTCGACGGAGGCGAAAATGCTTGAGGGGCGCCCGTGTACTTAGATTTAAGTGCACGTTAAAGAACCCCCAGGGGGTCGAAATTTCCGTGCCCTCCACTACGGCGTCCCTCGTGGTCATATTCTGATTTTGGGACGTAAAACCCCAACAATTATTATTAATATGGTGAAAGCGAAAGTGAAAACGCATTGTCGTCGTTTTTCTGACGTTTTAACTCTTTTTTTCTGTCGGTTATATCTTGCTCCCTAACTCCTCTCCAAGTGTGGGGTAGCAAACCGAACACTTATTTGGTTAACCTACCTGCTTTTCCCACATCATATTGCTTTCTGCACGTGTCAATCTCATTGAAGCTCAGTAGAAACGCCTACGGACTGCAACAGTAACTCAGTAAGAATGCCACAGAATTCCTAGAACAATTCTTCTAACTGTTTCGAGCCATTATTATCTTGATTGCCCCAAACATACATCTTGAGAGACTTGAGGAAGGGCAACGTTAAGCAAAGCAAGCGTTAATTATCGTACAAACGTCCAACCTTAAAAACCTCATGTTCCCACTACTGACTTTTGTTACATTCTAAGGCTTCCCTGTTCAAACAGAATTGCAATATATTTGGAAACGAATGCACGATGCGATTTTTCAGGTACTTAATTCAAGCCTATGAGAAGAACATACACCATTAGAGAAATATTGCATGATGTTCTATTGGAACTCGAGAATCTGCCGCATCTCAACATACAGCGACTGACAGTCAATATAAACAACGTTATCTATGACGTATATCTTGTAAGTGAACTGACCAATATTTTTTTAAAGCTAAATACTCGGGGCACGAAAATTAGACGCAAAAGTCGTACCTCGTACAGCAAAAAAAAAAAAAAAAAGGTGTGTGGTGGGGGGGGGGGGGGGGGGGGGGGGGGGGGGAGTGTACAGTTAAGAAAGTGAAGCAGTCTTCGTTACCTCCAATAAGCAAACAGCTCTGCATCAAGAAAAATTGGCACAGAAAATCTATTTTTACTTCTGATCACATGAAGTACGTTTCTTAAAGAAAAAAGAACGGCATTGTATTGTTATTCAGTGCAAGACCAATTACTGTAGCGTTTAATTAAATCGTAATTGATTTTTTAAGCATTCACAACTGAAACATAACACTTGCAGATAAAAATGCAACCATCAGACTTTCGTTAAGCATTTGCCGCTTAAATCAGCATTTCAAACTATGCACACAACGTGGCATATACGATACTTTGGCATCCTATGGAATGTCTATAAGTTTGCATTATAAAGGTTAATCGTTACAACTGCGTGCCGATTGCTATTAAACACGAAATTGAACATACTGTAGTGTAAGGTTAGGCGTGTTATAAGCGCACGCACATTCCATGCCGGAACATCTCTAATAGTCAGGACTCGTAAAGGTCCGCCGCCGTCAAATTAAATATGGTTTATTACGGAGCAATAACCCTTCTAGAACAGTTTTAATTAAAAGGGGCGCACGCCTCGTTCACGAGCAGCCAACCATGAACGCTTTAACACAAAAGAAAAACGAAAAGGAAGAACGATCAGAACGAGCGAACCAGCCTAGGCTTATGTTTTCATTCTCTCGACTTTAAAATGCGTTATATAACTATTATATCTCTACGCGTGATTTTTTTAAATAGTTCAGCATGTACGTGTTTTGCGAATGCGCGTTCTCATCGAGATAGCGTGTATATATACATACCGCGAGACAAGAAATAATGCGCAAAAAAAAATAAGGAACAGCCGCAAATGATCATTAAGAACAAAGCGACGCTTTTCACTTTGAGACGCGTGCCGGCGGAACAATTAGTGCACCGCGCCAACGTAGAAAAACAAGAAAAAAAAAAACTACATCGCATGAAACTGTGAAGGCTGCTTGCAGAAAGGCGTCGTTTCACACGCTGCACGTTTCAGTCTCGTTAATTGCGTTCAGCATTGTCAGAGCTTGCGATAACAGCTACACAGCCAGATAACGTCTAACTTCGAATGCGACTTGAGGTGGTTTTTGATTTTAAGCCGAAATCCTTAGATGATCACCAAACGCGAAAATCGATTGTCGGCGGCGTCGGCTTCCAGCGGCGCCGGCGTCGACACGAGTGATGCAAAAAAATGATCACGTGATGACGTCACAATATGGCGTCACAGAACGCTAAAATTGTGACGTCATGACGAAGTCACATGTCATCGCACGGCGTCGTCGCTTAATAAGAATAATATCTGGGGTGTTACGTCCCAAAACCACGATATGATTATGAAGAGACGCCGTAGAGGAGGGGCTCCGGAAATTCGACCATCTGGTGTTCATTAACGTGCACCTAATCTAAGTACACGGGCCTCTACCATTTCGCCTCCATCGAAATGCGACCACCGTGACCGGGATCGAACCCGCGACCTTCGGTCAGCAGCCGAGCACCGCAAACCGCTATACCACCGCGGCGGACAGGCGTCGTCGCTTGGTCAAAGATGGGCCGATCACGGAGGCCATGCAAAACCAGGTGAGGTGGCAGAAGGAGGATAAAGAGGAGGACGATATGGAAGGAAGGACAGGGAGCTTAGCCAGTTCTCAGACCGGCTGGCTACCCTGTGCTGGGGGAAGGCGTAAGGTAAATAAAATAAAAGATGATAGAAAAGAGGTGTTACCAAAAAAAAAAGAAGCGCAGAAAGCTAGCAGTGTCCTCCGATCCTGGAGGCTATGGAAAACCTCGTTAGGTGTCCGGAAAACTTCTCGAGTGGCGGGGCTGAAGGCAAATTACATTAGAGCAGAAATAAAGAAAAGAGAATGGCTTGCGCCAATTGAGTGGTCTAGGGATATATGGCAGAAGGGACGACTGCAAGTAGCGCTTATTGTTTTTAATTATCTATGAAAGGGAGCAGCCAGCGCCCATATGAAGGCGCCAGCATGTATCGTAAACATGCTGCAAATTTTTAAGGAGTTGTAAAATTGATGATTCCAGAAGCGTAGGATGTGGTTTCATGGCGGCAGCCCGGCTGTGTGTCACCCACAGTCGTCTGCTGCACGGACAGTGAGCGACCACATGCAGAGGATATGCTGCGTCAAGTCAACGTGCTTTGCCAGACGGCGCTGCCAATCCTAACATTTTGACATCAGCAAGTTGAGTTGAGTTGAATAAACTTTATTTGCCCAACGGTTGTTATTAGAATGTGAGAATTCTACATGTATTCGAGCTTGTTTATTATTATTATTATTATTATATTATTATTATTATTATTTATTATTATTATTATATTATTATTATTATATTATTATTATATTATTATTATTATTATTATTGTATGTGTTTACACGAACACACACGGGAACCGAGAAAACAGGTGGCAACTGCCACCTAGAGGGCACAGTGCGTCCTGCTCCTTTGGGAAGAGGAATTATAGAGGAAATGAGATAGGAGGAGAGAAAGAGGAAAGAAACTAGGGTATAAACAACACATGGAGACTCCACACATCCACAAACATTGCAATGCTCGAGCACCTAATGTATCCGTGGTCCAATAAATACAGCCCCCGAGAGACGTCGATATTGAAGAGAACAACGCCTCCGTTTCATGACGCCACGAAAATGAAAACATCATTGGGTGACGCAGCCGTAAAACATTTCTTTCGACGAAAAATTTTCGTCCGCCCATCTGTAGCACGAAGCTACATAGGAAATCTACTTAGTTGAAGAAAAATTATTTCCCGCTTGGGATTGGAACGCGAGGCCACACGCCTTTCCGGGGCCGTCATCCTATCATCTGAGCGAAACAGTTGGCTAGCAGGTCATCTAGACTTGCTGCGTCAAGTGTTCTTGCCCTGGATGCATTTGCGATGTTCTGTTCGCATTGCGCTATTACACCGCCGAAATAACAGAGCAGTGCACGGTCGGTAAAGAGACCATTTAACGAAGTTGTTGGCTTAGAACAGCATTTGCTTGGCAAATTTTCGCCTTAATGGTTTTAAATCAGCCTTCAAAATTTCAAGAACGAAAACTGCGTTAGCGCACCTAAATAACACGCAGGCGTTGCAGAAATATACGCCGACCCAAAGGTACAATCCCACATTCGCTTCTCAGAACAGATTCAGAACGACGGGTCCTTTTCATTCTCCTTCCCTCCTTCCTTTCTCCTCTCTAATTCCTGCACTGTCATGTCCTGGCTGGTCCTGGCACGCTCACGAGAGAGATCACGTGCGCCCAGATCCTCCCGCAGCTTGTCACCTATTTATGTTGTTGCTATCTTTACAGGTGAGTTGCCTCCCTGAACTCGACGCTTGGTTAGCCACTGGGCAACATTGTTCCTGTCTTCACCGCAGTTCTCCACCCCCTGCACAACCTACAGTGACTAGACGCTTCGGGCTCACCCCCCTCTCCCCCCTTTCACGTCATCCTTTTTATTTCCTGGCAAATAGCGTGCAGCTGTCGCTCAATTATAGCACGCCGCAGGTATGCGTATGCGGCTCCAGCTTTCTTTCATTGCGGAAGAGCTCTTGGCAGACACGGCGCATGGCAATAGCACTGCACGTGGGCGTCTGTTTCTGTGCTCACTTCTTCTTTCTCAAGAGCAGATGATGCAAGAATGCTGTGCGGTGTGTCGAGACAGGTGTCAGCGGTACGGGCCATACGGGAAAACACTGTTGGCGAGGTGGGCTCGAAGGCACACTGACCCTTTGCTTGTTTGCTCGAAGGGCAGAGTGTTTGTTTTCTCCTTTTCGACGGTGTTGCCCTAATGGACTCTGCGTGTAAACTACGTTTTTGACCTTAATTAATAAGGAGTACAGTAAACCGGGCTAGTTTGTATTCATTCATTACTTAACAGCGCGAAAAGAACAGGACAGCTTTTGAAGGCACACATACGACAGGACACAGCGCTGACTATCAACTGAAATTTTTATTCCATACATACAAAAAGAACGAAAACAAGTACATCAACCGGTCGTCTATCACCCTCCATCACATCGAAATTGCAGTTTTAAACTTCCAATGAACTGAGGGACTTACACGTGGCATTCAGTTATAATCTTTTAAGTTTATAATTTTTTTTTGCATCATGTGTGTCGCGATTAAGTGTGCGCAGGCGCTCAGGTTCAGCATACCCCTTATAAAACCGTTTCCGGAATAAAAATTTCAGTTGATAGTCGGCGCTGTGTCCTGTCGTATGTGTGCCTTCGAAAGCTTTCCTGTTCTTTTCGCGCTGTTAAGTAATGAATGAATTAATAAATAATTTATGCCCGGCTAATTGTTCACCAGGAAAGACAGAACATAGCGCGTCTCTTGCATGAAAGCCCGTTAAATTAGCAAAAATACGGCGTTGACAACGGCGTTAAACACCAGCCAAGTATTGAAACATGCAGATATCCTTACACAAATGCATGCGTGCAAGCTTGCTTGCTTGCTTACATACATACATACATACATACATACATACATACATAATACATACATACATACATACATACATACATACATACATACATACATACATACATACATACATACATACATACATACATACATACGATAACAAGAAACAAACTCGGTAGGTAGCACTAAGTTACGACCTCAAATATGCCCCGCAACGCAAGATGGCGAAAGAGAAAAGCAACTAATCACAAAACTGTCAGCCTCTGCAGGGACGCTGTACAAATTGGACTAGCACATTTTAGAGCGAGCCCCCCAGACATGGAGGGGAGGATCTAGAAACCGCTCAAGGTCGTACAAGCACCGGAAATGAGCGTGACGGGAGCTCGTCACCGAGGAGATATGACGCGCTCGCCAAGCACGCGCATGCGCGTTAAGTGGCGGGAAAGGCGCTTGCAAAATGACGGAAGCCGTTCTGCCTCCCTCGGCAGTTCCGCGCCCGTACGCCAATACTACGCCAACACCTACGGCGTTCCGGGCCTGAACTTGATACTTTAAAGATTCCCACCCCCCATCCTTTTTCTCGCCATTAAGAGCAACCGTCATCGCCACCGCCCCCCCCCCCTCGGCTTTAGCGTCCGCTTCCTCCTCGCCGTTTTTTCTTTCTCGTCGCGCTCCTCGCAAGCGCGACGACTTCCGGTTCCGGTTGCCGGTGCGCCTACCCGCTGCTTGACGGTTAAGCACCACGGAAAAAATTTTGACGGTCACGGTCGTAGAGTAGATTACATCCAACGTTCAACATTGAAAGCACCAATAAAAGAAAGAAAGAAAGAAAGAAAGAAAGAAAGAAAGAAAGAAAGAAAGAAAGAAAGAAAGAAAGAAAGAAAGAAAGAAAGAAAGAAAGAAAGAAAGAAAGAAAGAAAGAGAAAAGGTGGAAATGAAACTGAGAGAACTGACATAACGGATGTCCTGAAAAAGGAGATGATTTAGGGCTCCTTGTTTTGCTAGCAAAGATAAAAGGTATGCTATATAAGAGAGGAAATTGTTGCCGATAAAATGGTGCAATGAGCTTTAAATAAATGAAAGACATTTTCCGGCAGGGACGAGAGAGAAACAGCGAGTGAATGATTCGTTGAAACCTAAGTGTTCATTATGCTTCTGTTTGAGTTAAGCTACCAAAAAATAATAATAATAATAATAATAATAATAATAATAATAATAATAATAATAATAATAATAATAATAATAATAATAATAATAATAATAATAAGGAAAACGGAAGCTTGCGCGCGCACATACAATTCCCAAGTATAAAATGTTTGTCGCGGCTCGCATTGGATCGTTGTAATCCGTCGCAGTAGTAACTCTCATTAAAGCACCGCACGTTCAGCATTAGACTGTACGCACGCCTCCCTCGTGAATAGGAAATTCAAGTACTGCAGATGCGCCATCTGCGATCAATGAATGACAGTACACAGATAAGACCCGTCGTCAATACATGAACAGGTGGCTTAAAATGGCTAAGTAAAGGAGGGATCACCGATTAGAGCTTGTTACTGGACACGAAAAGAACGATTTCAAAGAAACAGAAAACACATTTTAAAAGAAAACTCTGGGGCCAGCCGGGGGCTATAGCCATCGGGCCCTAGTTTTTCTGGACCAAAATAATGTTCTTGCCATGCCATGCGATGAGGCCAGGGATTCGGGACTGCAACGTTCATAATTGCTGGGAATATGCTTCGTTCTGGCTCATTAAGTTTCACTTGAGAGCGTCCATAGTCTGGCAAACGATATGGAAGATTTGTTTCGTTTACACCCTTTTATTTTTTTTTAACCGTGACTTTCGGGTATACACGCCACTTGACGTAGTTTATAGTTGGGGGAGTCAGATCGATGAGTCATCGCTTAAACTGGCATCCCTGCCGTGAAGTCTTTTCAAAAATGAAAATTTGATAGCGTGGGTAGGGAAGATAAAGCGCTCTTTCTGCTCATTCTTCCGAAAACACAAATTACTAGGAAAATATTGGAGGGGGAGAATTCAGTGCTTAACGAGGACATTCAACAGTGAAGAGACTCCATTCTCATAACGTTCTTTAAAAGGGGGTGCGACGGTGCAGGAGTGGTTGGGGGGAAATATTTTGTCAGCGGCTGCGCATATGCCAAGGTCGACGCGCCGTGTGAAAGCTGAGAGCCATACGACAGTGAGGGGAGGGACATGCTTAAAAAAGAAAGAGAGCACTCAACTGGGTTTTCGAGAAAAATTTAGTTCCACTTTAGTACCCACTTTTTCTTGCGTGTTTTAAGGCGAAAGCCTTAGATGCCTCATCAAACACGAAATTTGACCGTCGGCGTCCCGCGGCGTCGGGGACGAGTGATGCAAAAAATCATAGCGTGATGACGTCACATGTCGCCAAAATGTGACGTCATCCTGATGTCACTGTGACGTAACGTCAAATGACGTCATCACGGGCATCGTAGAGTGATCAAAGGTGATTCGATCACGGAGGCAATACAAAACCAATTGAGGAGCCTCCGATTTTGGAGGCAGTGCGAAACCACGTTAGGTCCAGAAAGCTTTCGAAGGGTGGTGAGGCAGGATCAGTACACTGACTGAGAAGAAAAAGAAGATGTCTTTCGCCTTCGAGTCGTCTGAAGTGAATGCATAAGGGACCTTGTGAGGTTTTTAATTTTATTTTTTTACTGTGTTATCAGACAACAGAGTCTGAAACCACATTTAGGCATAAAAGAATGTAAATATGCGTTAACCTTCATTCGTCATCTGAGCTGCATAATCAGAGACGTTATACTAATTAAGCAATTCGTCCATGCTTCGCCCACATGTTCGTCCACGAGTACACGTTTTGTTGAGCATATACCATAATATAGGACATGACGTTACGCTATTTCTGACAGTTTTATCAGACCATATATCAAATCAGGTGACTACATTTAGGCATGAAAAATGTCGATATACGTTAACCTTGATGCATCATTTGCGCTGCATAATCGGAGACGTTATGCTAATTAAGAAATCTGTCCATGTTTCGCGCACACGTGACTACTAGCACTCGATTTGTGCATATACCATACTACAGGATGACGTAAAGGTATTCGCTTGGTTTTTGGGCATAGGAGTTTCTCATCCAGAATCCCGGCTTCTACTGAAGCTAAATACTAGCGACATCTTGCTTCTGCCACGTGTAGATGACAGATGACTTCATTAGGAGCAACGTAATGAGTCGGAAGCTCCATCAGGGATGTTTCCTTAATTATTACAACACGCAGTTTCACTTATCGTCGAAGTAATGTTGGATGTATCGCCTAAGCAATTCAGTTGGAGGATTGACATAGCGCGCTATCTGCCACACCAAACTTAATAGAACAAAACAGCACAACGGTGGGTAATGACGTCATCGGAGTCGCGCTATTGCTGCAGAGCAAACACGATGAAAGGTTCGATTGTTTGTATCTCGAGCCCGCTATCTCCAGAAGCGTAGCGGAAGTTAAAGGGACTAACAACCGATTTTTCACGACCCAGTTTTTTTACGGCGCAACAAAGAGCTCCTATTCGGTGTTAGAGAAACCTGCAGCAGTCGATTCCGAAAACGCGTGGCCAATCTCTAAGTAGAATTTTTTGATCTGAGAAGCCACTCAATAAGAGTACCTCCTCCAGCAACGCTGAGAAGCGATAGCGATGCTGGTAGCCCTATTCGGAAAATGTTCATTACGCTCAATGTTCCGCTTTCCGAGGGGTGAGTGCAACTGGGGTTAACCACATTCATTTTGACATTTTCAACTATCTTTCAATATAAAAAGCAGGTATAATAAGCTTTCCGAACGCTCGTTGGCACGCGAAGTCTCTTCACCGCTGCGCGAGCCTGGCCCTCCTGGTATACTTCAACTCGTTGACAGGTGCCGCTAGTCCCTGAGCTAACATAAGCTAACAACTTTCACGCTGCCGCTATGATATTCGGATCACATGTCAAGCGAAGGCGGCGCCACTGTTCCGCTCACTACAAACGAGGATGTATCTGCACATTTTAATTTATAGAAGATTATAAGAAAAAAAGTGTCCTGCATTTCAACACTAATATAGACGCCATTATACCCCGTCAGCAGGGAAAGGTCACTTGATCGGAATCTCACGCATCTTCGCTTTTTTACCGCGTGGGGCGCCACAAGTCTTTTTTCGCGACTTAAGTGAAGAAATAAAAATATAAATGCGCGTCTAAAGAGAAAAAAGTTTTAGCAACTTCGCACTAGTGGAGCCAAGCCTGAAGGAAGCGCGGAGCTGACTGGCCTTCTTTGTTTCTCTTTATTTTTTCTTTCTTTATTCTCTTTCTTTCTCTCTCTATCTATTTCTTTCTCTTTCTCGCTGTTTATATCTTCACTTTTCATTCTTCGATTTATTTATTTATTTATTTATTTATTTGTCACTCTCTGCTTTTTTTCTATCTCTTTTTCGTGACGGCTTCTTTCTACCTCTTTCTTTCTAATGGGCAAAAAGAGCGCGCAGACGGACGGAACGAAGAAAAGGATACACAAGAACCAACGCTTTTCTTCGTCCCGTCCGCCTGCGCGCTGTTTTTGCCCATTATGTATCACCAACTAGCCCAACATTCAGTGTCGCTGCAGTTTAATTCTTTCTGTCGCTTTCTTCCTCTATCTCTATTTTCACTTTCTCTTTCATTCTATCTCTTTCTTTATCTTTCTCTCTCTCAATCTTTCCCGTGTTTCACGTGCCCTACTTCGCCGAGCAGAGTTTTCGTTTAACGCTGGCACCTGCTGTACGTGGTAGTGGGGCTTGCCCAATTCCTGTGGCGCATACCCACCTGTGGAGTTCTGCACGACGGAATACAAGTTACGGATAGCTCTAACGGCATCGCCGTTAAAAACAAGGCTAGTTTTAGCCCAATAACGATAGGCAATATTTCCATTAGTGGAATAATTTCAATTCGTGTTCTGAGCGGTTGTCTGTCCCTTTAAATTACTTTTCCAGCAATTACAATAATTAGAATAATTGCCGGGGTTTTGCGCACCGAAACTATATTATGATTATGAGGCACGTCGTTGTAGAGGGCTCCGGATCAATCTCGACCACCTGGAGGCTCTTTAACGTGCACCTAATCCAAGTACTCAGGTGTTCTTGCATTTCGCCCCCAACCGAAATGCGGCCACCGTGCCAAGGAATCGAACCGGCGCCCTCGAGCTTCGCAGCGAGTGACAACACCGGCCTAACGGCGCACATTTAATACAAATATACACAACAAATACTATGCCTTAAGGGCAAGTCTATGTCGCAAATTAAAAAAAAACACAATTTATGCGGTAATATGTTCTTCACTAAAGAATGCTGACCCCTTCCACCTTCCCTTTCCAGAAAAAAAATACTTAAAGAGGTACTGACACCAGTTTTCGAAGCTGTGTTTTACTTCGCCATACAAGTCTTGTGCACACCGAGATAGCTGCGAGTAAGTGCGAAGCTCAGTAAATGCTGATATTTTGACATTAGAGCAAATTTTCGCATGGTGTGTTTACTGACTCGACACTAGCGTGGTGTTAGCCTACACTATATTATTCTAGTACACTACAGACTAGAGCACTGCACGGGCTTGATTTTCCGGCCCGGGCGCGGCCTGGGCCTGCTTTATGAAGCCCGAGCCCAGCCCGGGCCCGTGGTTCCAAGCCCGGGCCCGGCCCAGGCCTGGGCGTATAAGACCGAAGCCAGCCCGAGCCCTGGCCCGGCGCGGGTCCGGGCATTCCAGGGCCGGGGCCGGGCTTTCGGGCCCGTACAGTGCTCTACTGCAGACTATACTCTGTTCCAGAAGTTCCGTGCAGCACTGTGGAAGCTACAGGCCTTCTCAACCAATCAGGAGGGCGAGCACATCTAAGTGTATCCTTCCGCGCCCTGTTGTCTGCTAGCGGCGAGCGCTGCAGCGAAAGCGGCAAGAGCGTCTCGGGACACTGTGCAATTGCGCAGTGAGATGAGCTGTAATTGTGAAAGCGGTTAAATATTCTCCTCGGCACCGTAAAAGCGCGCGTCTTCGAGATACTTGCACGATATCGCACAGGTGAACCAGGCGCCGCCATTTTGACTAAGGAGTGACCAAATCTGTCACCGCGGACTAATCACAACCCAAGACTGGGTCCTCCGCGGCGCTGTGGACGCTCGGGCTGTGCGGACTACTCATAAAAGTTTAGACAGTGTCGTACCATTCCTTCGTACTTTATAAGTAAAAACATAACACATACGAGCCACAACAGCGTTATTTCTTTCGTCATTTGCATGTTATAACACGTACAAGCAAGAACTCTTTCTTCAGTATCATGGAGCCACAAAAATTGTTTTATACAGAAAATGCGACAAAATCGTCATACAAATCACAGCTACAACACGCAGAGAAGCCTTCAAGTAAAAATCCTCCGACGAGACCGCTTGCAAAAGTCATGAGGACAAACAACGGGCTACGTATATGGGGCACTACATCTCGCTTCGCAACAACCTGCGCTCGAGGGTCGTGTAGCCTTGGCTCTGCTGCACGGAACTTCTGGAACAGAGTATACACCATCGATTCTGGTGAGTTGACGCGTCAGTATGGCCAGTGGCGATTACTTTAGGTACCAGAACATTCGAAATGGCTGCTTGTACGTGATCAGAGCAGCCACGGAGCGGAGCGGCCGTGAAAACGTCACCATATCTTGCCCGATCACGTGACGAGAAGCTCATACCATGTTGTTACGTCAGTGCGCAGTAGAAACCGAAACTATCTTTTAAAAACGTGTTGTAATTAATTGCGCAGGGCACACTCGCGCTAACCAGTACATTTTCTAGGCTCTTGAGGATTTGGCCTTCGATTTGAGGCAAGAAAACGAGAACTGAAAATTTTCGCGTCAGTACCCTATAGGCTCCAGCTTTTCTTTTTTTTTTTTATGAAATGCTTCGCATTACAAGTAAACACTCGGGTACAGTGCAGCGACAGCGAAGTAGCGGTTGCCTCCTTCCGCACTCCGTTATCACTCGCAACATCGGCGTCAATGTATGCACGACATTGCAGGCGCTTACGGCAACACTGCAATCACTTTGCGACCGAGTATATCTGTATGCGCATGTCAACGGGTTTGCATCACTTGCGTAAACACGGAGCAACGCATCGGCTGCCTTGCCACCCTCCTCATTCACATTCGCACGCAAGGTGTACGCACGTTTGGACCGGCACTTGTTTAGCCGCATGTCGCGGTATTTGGCCTTCAATCCACATTGCAGGAAGTGGTGCAAAGACTGACCAATCGCGAGTACTGTACACACGTGTGCGCGCCAGTCTGTATATCGCGCTTGTGATTGAATTTCGACGAGTTTGTACTTGCGAAAGCAAAGATAAGAAGCGCCACACGTGAACCGGGGGTGCTATTCTGGACATTGTCAAATTCCCTCATGTTGTCGAATGCTGCCATTGGTCGAGCCTGATTGGCCCGGAGGGCTGCTACGGCTTCTCCGATTGGCTTAAAATGCCGCCATTACGGAAGCCTTCATCATCATCATCATCATCATCATCATCATCCTGACTGCGCCCATTTCAAAGCAAATGCCTCTCCAATGGCTCGCCAATTAACGCGGTCCTGTTCTTGCTGCGGTCAAGTTATCCATTGTTCAAAAGAAAGTCTTTCCATGGCAAAAAGAAAAAAAAAAAGTTGCCCGGGAACATAAAAGGCTGTACGAATTTTCCTGCCCCCCCCCCTCCCTTGCCTACGTGCCTGCACTTAACGTTTTGCCTGCCCCTCGTGTGCTTGCCTTATCTTAGAATCCAGTCTGTTACTCTTAATCGGGCACATAATCGCCACCAACATCACCACCATCGTCGTCATCATCGTGCACATAAGCGTTGCCTACAATATTTACAAGAGGGAACTGTGCGCTATGTTTACGATCGTTCAGCCACCATCGGAATGACGGGTAGTGCATGGATTTGCCTATAGTCTTTATACTTCGAACGATCTTGTGGCTTTGTTTATTGTTGCGTCTTCGCTTTTTTTTCGGATAAAAGGATGGCTCGTTGTGAACCTGGTGAGCTGATTTGGATCGGTAAGCCTAAAAAAGGATCAAGGTGGTGAAGTGGGACTGCTGAACTTCTGTTCAGCTTCCGTTTTGCGACAAAGCTTACAGGCGTCCTGCGACAAAGCTTAGAGCTTAGACGAATCCGTGTACTACCCATCATTCCCATGCTATAGCTGAAGCGCCATGAGTTGCAGCTCCCATAGACACTAGCGCCAGATTTCCCTCTAGTGTGCTAGTATGAAACTCTATGGTCGCGTGTTAAAATGATAGACTGTTCGTATACAACAATGAACAAAGCCCAAGGTAAACTGAAAACACAAAGGAGGAGCATAGGACTAGTACAAGAAAAGCAGAAATCGGGGTCAGTTGGTTATACAGTCTTGCTTAATCGCACTGTAACGTATTTGGACGGTTCGTCTTGTGGTGTGTCCAGTCGGTCCAATTAAATACGTTACAGTGCAATTACCCAAGACTTCTACAATTTGTGAAAATAGTAATAGTTATAGCAACGCCAAGTTTTGCCGTACTGCTGCAGGCAACGCATGACAACGAGAAAACCTCTACATCTCTATACCCTAATTCGGTGTTGCGCATAACCAAAACGAGCTGGGCTAAACGGCCGCCAAAATAATTCGACGAAGGAATGCGCATTCCGACGGAGCAACGCGTTGCAAGCCTGGCACGCAAACTTCGAGGACTACAATCTACTCCAACAAGTTTCAAGTATGCTGCACACAACTACGCGATACTCAGGAATGGATGACCAGCAGGCGTGGCAATAAGCGCCCTCCTTCTTCCCTGCAGTAAACAAACTCGCGGCGCGGCGCCATGTGCAGGTCATCAAAGGGTGTTTCCGGTCGAACCCTGCAAAGTATGTTGGCGCGTACACACAAACCCCTCCACTTCGCCACTGATAGCCTGAGCAGCGAGGCCTTGCGGTCAGAAGCGGCAATGCACTCACCGCCGCAGGATGCGAAACGAGCGACGAAACGGTCTGGCAATCAGATACCGCATCAAACATGTGCAAAGCATTGCTTAACCCATCGGATTTTTCCGGCATGCCATATGTATGTATGTATGTATGTATGTATGTATGTATGTATGTATGTATGTATGTATGTATGTATGTATGTATGTATGTATGTATGTATGTATGTATGTATGTATGTATGTATGTATGTATGTATGTATGTATGTATGTATGTATGTATGTATGTATGTATGTACGAATAAGTGCAGAATAAAAATAATTTCACTTGTATCCATAACATGGTAAAAACTATAAAAGATGTACGACCAAAATAAGGGCCGGCAGTTAGAAACTGCATCATGGGACCGCCCGTGCTCAGTGACCACTGAAGTAGCAATGAAAACATGCGACATTTGCTATTCTAAAACCTGTTAAGTAACATGATACAAAGGATCAAAAGTCAGCTGCGGAATACATTGGTCAAATACAAGGCCGTCAAGAAATTATTAGAATGGAGAACCACAAAAATACCTCTTTTTATTAGAAAGAAATTAAAGTTGCTGAACCTCGTTAAGCTCTTCGCGAAATGTAGGCACCCGGCTTTCAAAAATGTTCCTCACAATAGGTCTCATCTTGTTCAGCGGTGTCTAGAAGACCGTGCCTGCATATCGCTGCAGATAAGCACGGCCGCCGACGTCATAAACGGCCCCGCTACGCTGAAACCTCGGCTTCTCTACTTTTTTTCGAGTGCAGGCGCTGGCCGTTGCGAAGTCATGGCGAAAGAAAGCGGCGTCGAGGTGCCTGGACCCAATTGCTCTTATATATCACAGAGTTTTACCGCGTCCGGTATTCCGGCATATGCATGGACGTTAGCGGAATGCCTGGTTGTGCCTGACGCTGGCACAGACACGTTTAGACGCTTCCTCTAACCCAAATTATAGCCACTTTTTTAATAGTTTCGTTTTGCGAGTGTTCTTGCAGAAAAAAAAAGATTCTAAAAGACATGTTCTTGATTACGTGTCGCTGCCGGAAATTCACACCATTACAAAAGTAGCGCATGCTAGCTTTCATGCGACGCAGTTAGCCCAACTATTGGCAGCTAGTCACTTTTTTAAACATCGTGTTCAAGCGAAGTTTGCTTACTCTATGACGCGAAAAATGTAGAATCAGTTCTATTGATATAAACACGCATAATAGACAAGCCCCAGCACGTGAAACTAGGACCTCTTCACCACTTGAAGGTACGACAGGTGCCGCCATTAGTTGGGCAAATGTGCAGCGCAGGGAAGCGCACTTGTGGGTTATGAAAAGGGTCTATAACAATCGTGTTCGTCTGGATGAACTCTGTACCACAAAGTAACGTCACTATACCCCGGCCGTTCACGTTCGCGAACTCCGGTAACCAAGTATTCACCTAACACCCACAAGTTCGCGCACAAATTAAGTACCTATCTATTTTGCATGGGTAGCATGTAGCCAAGCATTGCATACGTTTAAAGCAAAGGCGGCAATCAAGTTCGTCTGCCTCCTTATCGTCTGTCCACTCACCACTAGCGCGCAGACAATGCGAGACGTTGCGGTATATTTCTTCGATATGTTATAGTCGGGTCAGTCGCTTACCTGCCCAGAATGTCATCAACACATTCCATTGCGCTGACGGAAAGGCGGGGCTTTTGCGTTCATCTCCAGTTCTTCGGGTGACACCGAAGACCGCACGATGCAGTTCCGATTGGAATCACCGTTCCTCAAGGCCTTCAAGGCCTCGCTAACACGACGCACAGCTAAAAACTGGCAATAAACTTGTAGGCACTATGCGAGCAGGTCGCCGATGGCAAAGCTGTCTGCGTCGACTGCTGACGATCGTCTGCTATCAACGCGATCTGAAAAATCCAGACGGTCACTTCAAGTGCATTGATGTGGCTGTTGAAATTGTATACTATTTTTCACTGGTCTTGGCTTGTGCTGGATTATTCCGGGGTGAGACAGACGCAGATATCACGATGCCCTCGGCTGGCGTCGTCGTTTGCTCTTTTAGCTGCGTCATCGGCTTGCGCCGGCCGCGGTCCGGCTCATGTGAAACGTGTGTATCGTGTTTGCTGTACGCGGTGCGTTTCGATTCTGTCCAACGTCGGGGACAGTCTACGTTTATTGCTAATTAAGACAACTAGCCCAGGTAACGACACTTCAGTGATCAAGATAAATATCATGATGATGGCTTGCGGCTCTGCTCTTTGAAGCGTGCGGGCAGCTGTACAGCACCCGACACATGATTATGATAAGACGGCGATGATGATTATGGTCTGTATATTGCGTTTGTGATTGGATCACGACGAGTTTGTGCTGGCGAAGGCAAAGACGAGCTACACTGGAAACCGGACATTATGGCCCTTTGTGTCGGATCGGTACCTTACAGTACCTTGACCAGAAAGGTTAAAAATTAATATTGATTTTTATCAATGATTAACACCGATAAACCACATTGCACTGCAAGAGCGCCCTCTAGTTGTCCGCGATCGAAGCCCGCAGCGCGGCAACTCTGAAAACAATGACCCGTCGCGTGGCATCCTCGCGACATATCCGCGTGGTACATTTCATACGCGCGCTTTGTCCACAAGGACGGGCATTGTTGTTGCACTGCGTCGCGTGTTCAGCGTTTTTTTACTTTCTTTTGTCCTGCTCCTTGTTCGGGTCGTTCATTTGCTGGTACGGTCACTGGTGACATTCCGGTACGCGGAACCAGAATCGAGCAACAGGTGTAAGAGAAAGAAGAAGAGGCGAGACAAAAGTGACGCTAAGAAAAAGAAAAGTGTAGAAAGAGAAACAGAGAAAAGGAGAAGGGGGGGGGGGGCTTACAAGGAAGAACAAAAGCTCGCCTCACGATGCCGTGGCATGCAGGGACGACTCGTTCGCTCGTCGTTCCGAGGCGACGGAGCGACGCGGGCATTGTTGTATCGGTCGCAACAATGTGGCCTTACGGGGGCTTCCTAGTCGCACGCTTACGCGCCGAGTGTACACAGCCATATACTACACAAGTCTCTGAGGAACAGTGCGGAGGAGATTGAAGCGAACGCGTTAGCGCGTCTCGCCGTATAGCTGTCTTGCAGCGGCCAGGTCGGTTCGCCAAAACCAGCCTTGGCAGTAGTGAAATTACAGTCGTGAAATTGCGGCAATTAAATTACTTTTTGCTCTAATGAGTAATTTAATGAGCTAATTTTGTGGGCTGGTAATTTTGTAATGTAATGAATTACTTAAAGCGAGTAAATCCAGCAAAATTGGCCATTACATCGACATCCACGGGCCTATAGCTATGACCCGCTACCTTTGGGTCAGCAGCCGGGCACCGTAATCACTGCACCTAACTACATTTACAGCTACAGAACAATTCCACCTCGTGAAAACATAATCCGCGAGGCAAACTGCCGATACCTGAAACAGCAGCTTTTCCGGCAAAAACACGTAATGTAGCGAAGCGTTCGAACTTGATAATGGGTCGTCCTCTCGAACACCTTCTAGTGGGTCGCCCTCTTCGGCTCGAAGAGAACGCAGCTCGCGCTGAGAGTCGGCCCCGCCTTGACTGTCGCTGTATCGTCAAATATCGTCGCCGCTAATAAACCTCTTTATAATTTGGTGGAGAGTGCTGGGCCTTCACAACAACCTCGGCCCTCATTCGATGCCCCTGGCTCTTCGATCCCGTACCCTGCCGCCTACCATGCCTCAAGACGCCTCCCAGCAAACGCCCCCGCCCGCACCGACCTCATGTCCTGGTGTCCCTCGTATTCGCGACCCTCCCGTCTTCACTGGCGCCGATGGTACCGACGTGGAGGACTGGCTCGCGATTTACGAGCGCGTGAGTGTCCCCAATAAATGGGACGAGGCAGGAAAATTGACTGACCTGGTTTTCTACGTCGCGGGTGTGGCGGGCCTGTGGTACAACAACCACGCATCCGATTTTACGACGTGGTCCGACTTCAAGACCGCCATTATCAACGTGTTTGGCCGCCCTGCCGTTCGTAAGCTGCAGGCCGAACAGCGCTTACGTGAACGCGCTCAGCAGGCCGGCGAATCCTTCACCAGTTACATTGAAGACGTCCTCGATTTCTGTAAGAAAGCCGACGCCACCATGTCCGAGTGTGACAAGATCAGGCACATCATGAAAGGCATCGACGACGACGCCTTCACCATGCTGCTCGCCAAGAACCCCAGCACAGTGGCAGAGGTCATAACGCTCTGCCAAAGCTATGAGGAGCTGCGCCGGCAGCGATCGATGACCCGTCGCTCTCCATCACGCGACGCCGAGCTCGCTGGCTTGTCGACCGTACCCGACCACTCCGCGTTGCTCGCAGAGATGAAGACATTCGTGCGCGAGGAAATCGCGCGCCAGTTCTCTCTGCTGGACTTTGCTCGCCCTCGGTACGCTCAACAGCCGTCGCCCACCCTTCTGCCTCCCCTCCGTCGAGCAATCGAGCAGGAAATCGCGGAGGTCATGCCCGAGTACCACCAGCACCATCCGGCTCCTGCACCTTTGAGCTACGCCCAAGTTGTCGCAAGAACGCCCCCACCAATCGCTACGGCTGCACCACACATTTACGCCGAGTCCTCCGCTCGACCTCACTCTTTCGAAGCGGATGTACCGGTAACCTACGCCGACGTCACGCACAGGCCACGACTGCAGCCCACCATGCAGTCCTATCAGTTGCCGCCCCGTCAATCCCGTCCTGCACCATGGGCGGGCCCTGCCCCAGCGAACCGATGGCGCACACCTGACAATCGCCCCATATGTTTCGCATGTGGTTACGCCGGCCACGTGGCGCGCTATTGCAACCGCGTGCAGCCGCCTAGAGACGTGTCGCCTGCCACCGGCCAGTCGAACCGCCCATATTACGACCCACCTACGCCTCCGTCGCCGACGTCTCGCCCAGCTGTATCTACCCGCCGTTCACAGTCACCACGACGCCGCTCGCTGTCACCGATGCGGCCACGTCCGGTCCCACGCGATCAGGAAAACTAGTCGTCGCAGTCCACGAGGCAAGGGCTGCGACGCTATCGAACTGCGAAAGCCCTCAGCGAAGCCCATCGAACGTGATAGACGTTTTTGTGGACGGTGTTCGCGCCTCTGCCCTTATCGATACTGGAGCCGCCGTATCCGTTATGGACGCTAAACTAAGCCGCCTGCTACGAAAAGTGACGACGCCACTTTCCGGGCTCTCCCTCCGTACAGCCAGCGCCCAAAGTATTCACCCGACGGCGGTATGCACCGCCCGCGTCCTCATTCAGGACGCTCTGTACGCCGTCGAATTCATTATAATTTCTTCATGCTCTCACGACGTCATCCTGGGATGGGATTTTCTCGCCCGCCACGACGCCGTCATTCATTGCGCACCAGCCGAAATAGAGCTCTCACCATTCTCAGATTTGACGCCGGCAGACAGTTCATCGGCTGCGACCAAGGTATTCGTCAAAGACGACATCACAGTTCCTGCAAATTCGTCAACGGCTGTGTCAGTCTATTGCACCGGTCTCTGCGACGCCGTCGCACTCCTTTCTCCATGTGACCGCGTTTTCACTAGGAAAGGCTTGCTGGTGCCATTTGCGACCGTGGAAATCACCCAGGGCGACACGGATGTTTTTGTGACCAACCCATCCCCGTTCATTGTTACGTTGGTGCGAGGGGAATGTCTCGGCAGAGTGGAACCCCTCGAAGACGCACAAGTTATGGACACACCCGACGACACGCACTGTCCCAGTTCCCGTACGCTCAGTGCTGTTTCCACGTCCGATTCGTCACCTGCTGATGTGTTTAGGTCCTCCATTGCTGACAACCTCACATCGGTCCAGCGTTCCCAACTTCTCTGCCTGCTCGAAGAATTTCGTTCTTCTTTCGATATCGGGCAAACTTCTCTTGGCCGCACTTCCGTTGTTACGCATCGCATCGACACTGGCGCCCAACCACCACTGCGGCAACGTCCATATCGCGTGTCTCCCGCAGAACGTCGGGTCATTAATGAGCAAGTCGACGATATGCTTCGACGCGACGTTATTCGGCCCTCGGACAGCCCATGGGCGTCTCCCGTTGTTCTCGTTGCGAAGAAGGACGGTTCCGTGCGGTTCTGTGTGGACTACCGACGGCTCAACAAGATCACTCGCAAGGATGTTTATCCGCTGCCGCGAATCGACGACGCGATTGACAGCCTGCAAGGAGCCGAATTCTTTTCATCTCTTGATCTGCGCTCGGGGTACTGGCAAGTGCCCATGGCGGATGACGCTCGACCGAAGACAGCCTTTGTCACGCCCGACGGCTTGTACGAGTTCAACGTCATGCCGTTTGGTCTGTGTAATGCGCCCGCCACCTTCGAGCGCATGATGGACACCGTTCTGCGCAACTTGAAATGGCACACGTGCTTGTGTTACCTTGACGACGTCGTGGTTTTCGCTCCGGACTTCTCCACGCATCTCCAACGTCTGCGGCATGTTTTGACGCGTTTGCGCAACGCCGGCCTCCAACTGAATCTGAAGAAGTGCCGATTTGCAGCACGGCAGCTGACAATCCTCGGCTACGTCGTGTCCAAGGACGGAATCCTTCCCGATCCGACCAAGCTTCGGGCCGTGGCCGAATTTCCCAAACCTACGTCCGTCAAAGAACTGCGCAGTTTCGTAGGACTGTGTTCGTACTTTCGACGCTTCATACGAAACTTTGCCACCATCATATCACCGCTGACGAAGCTCCTTGGAGGTAACGGACCCCTAAAGTCGTGGTCGTCCGAGTGTGACGACGCGTTCGCAAAGCTCCGTCGTTTGTTGACGTCTCCTCCCATACTACGCCACTACGATCCTACGGCCCCAACGGAGGTACACACGGATGCCAGCGGTGTAGGCCTCGGCGCTGTCCTTGCGCAGCGCAAACCAGGGTTCCCCGAATATGTCGTGGCATACGCAAGCCGTACGCTTACCAGAGCCGAGACCAATTACACGGTCACGGAAAAAGAGTGCCTGGCGATCATCTGGGCCCTTACAAAGTTTCGACCTTATTTGTATGGCCACCCATTTGATGTCGTCACCGACCATCATGCACTATGCTGGCTGTCGTCACTGAAGGATCCCTCAGGCCGTCTCGCCCGCTGGGCACTTCGCCTGCAAGACTACGACATCCGAGTGCTGTACCGCAACGGACGCCAGCATGCTGATGCCGACGCCCTCTCGCGCTCTCCCTTGCCTGACGACAATGCCCCTTGCTCAGTATCTCACATAGCTGTTGCTTCAATCGACGTTCACACCATCGCTACCGAACAGCGCAAGGATAAATGGATCACCTCGCTGATCGACTTGCTCACTGATCCGTCCGCAACACCATCCACTCGCGCGTTGCGTCGTCAAGCCCACCATTTCGCCGTTCGCGACGACCTACTGCACCGACGCAATTAGGACGCCGACGGCCGCCAGTGGCTACTAGTGATACCCCGCAGTCTGCGTTCTGAAATATGCGAGGCCTTCCACTCTGACCCGCAATGCGCGCACTCTGGGGTATCCAAAACTTACCACCGCATTCGACAACGATACTTCTGGCGAGGGATGTACCGCTACGTGCAGAAGTTCGTTCGCTCCTGCCTCGATTGCCAACGCCGAAAACCTGCAACGCACGTGTCGCCACCAGGTCTACAACCATTACCTTGCCCTAACCGTCCGTTTGGGCGCGTGGGCATCGATTTGTACGGACCACTTCCTCTGACTTCGGCTGGTAACCGCTGGGCCATCGTCGCTGTTGACCATCTAACGCGATACGCCGAAACCGCCGCCCTCCCAGCGGCTACAGCGCGCGATGTTGCCTCTTTCCTACTACACCGATTCATACTGCGTCACGGACCACCCCAAGAGCTTCTCAGCGACCGAGGCCGTGTCTTCTTGTCGGAAGTCGTGGAAGGCATTCTCAAAGAGTGCCATGCTGTTCACCGCAAAACTACTGCTTACCACCCGCAGACGAATGGCCTAACCGAACGCTTTAACCGCACGCTCGGCGACATGCTCTCGATGTACGTCGCCGCCGATCACACCAATTGGGATGCCATTCTGCCCTTCGTCACCTACGCCTATAACACCGCCCCTCAGAGCACTACTGGTTTTTCACCCTTCTTCTTACTGTACGGAAGGCACCCGTCGCACACCATGGACACGATACTTCCCTACAAGCCGGATCGCTCTGAATGTGCGCCTATTTCTGCCACAGCCAGACTTGCTGAGGAGTGTCGTGAGCTCTCCAAGACCTTCACTACGCATAACCAACAGCGGCAGAAGAGCATTCGCGGTGACAACACCACTTCTGCGCCCACGTTCCTCCCTGGAGCGCTCGTTTGGCTCTCTGTCCCTACCACTGCAACTGGCCTCTCTTCCAAACTACTGCCCAAATACGAAGGCCCCTACCGTGTCGTCGAATGCACATCCCCGGTCAACTACCTCATCGAACCCATAGAACCGTCTTCGGACATGCGCCGTCGAGGGCGCGACATTGTCAACGTGGAGCGCCTGAAGCCCTACCACGACCCCCTCATAGTGACTAGTTGCTAGGTCGCCAGGTGGCTCCCTTTTCCTACCCGGGGGTAATTGTAGCGAAGCGTTCGAACTTGATAATGGGTCGTCCTCTCGAACACCTTCTAGTGGGTCGCCCTCTTCGGCTCGAAGAGAACGCAGCTCGCGCTGAGAGTCGGCCCCGCCTTGACTGTCGCTGTATCGTCAAATATCGTCGCCGCTAATAAACCTCTTTATAGTAATGAATAGTACGTTAATTTACCCGGACCCGGTAAACCGGGCAATTGGGTTTGTAACTACTGCCAAAATAACCGCCTGTGGATTGCAATTTCAAAACCAAAACGTATTTTTTTGTTCTAGCTAAATAATCAACCCCTACTCTAAAAAAGAAAAAAAAAATAAGAAAGGAAATTATGAGAGTTCCATCAGCACAGTCGAGACGTGTAAAATAATTTACTGCTTCCCTAAATCGCTCTTTCGAAATTTTGAAATTATTTTTTTCAGTACGCATAGGACATTAGAGAAAAAAAAACAAGGAACAACTTTTCAATTATCTGCCCCTGCCGGAAGTGCTGCAACAACATGAACATCCTTGATGTCATCGGAGATTTATAATTCCTTTCATATTTGTCATTAACTTCCCGTAAACGCAGTCTTCTGTTGCGTGTAGAAGCAGTAGTGATTTACTGCAGATCACTGTCTGGACATCGTGATTTGTGGATTCGTTGCAATAATTGCAAAGTCACGGGACACATACCTGCCTCAGTTTTCCTTGTACGCTTCAAAGCGGTATCGCTGACGTGGAGAATACTATGTCACAGATGTATCAGAGCGATAAGACGAGGACAGTGAATTGCCCTTGAAAAACATGAATTGTTTTTGAAAATTGAAGGTAATGCGCATTTACCTACCCAATGCGCGGCCTGCACATGCAAACCACAGCATCGCGAAATTGAGATTCTAGAGAGAAGCGCGGATTACCTGGGGTGTGAACTGTTGGAAGCTTTTAATAAGAAGAGGGGCACGGAGTATTAGTGACACTTCTGTATATCTTTCTAACAGGGAGTCAAGGCTTTCCGATCCGTTGCTTTACATTCTTAACCAGGTCCCGGATAAAACGCTAGATATAGTCCGGATACTAGACGAAAGAAGTCTAGTTTCCTGGCTACATCCGGCTTTTTACGCAGGACATGATTAAGACGGCATGTTAGGGACGTAGTCGCTGCACACATCCGCCTATGATGTCTACCTTCAGTGTGTTTTATTTTCCCGAAATAAATCAGTTGATGTCTAGCGCTCGCCCTGTACACGGTCTTCTCTTTTCTCAAACTATCTTAATTTCTCCTTCTTAGCGCTAAAAATGTCGTAGACGTATCAGAGATAGAATATAAAGAAACGTACGAGCGTGCGTAGTTATTTCCTCTCTGCGGTATGCGGTATAGAGGCGTACAATTGCATCATACACGCTTGTGTCCTCGGTGACGGCGTGATGTCAGACCGCTAATTCGACTCTGTACAGCGGGAAGTTAATTAATGCTGTTTCAATCAGCAGTCATACAGCAGTACGCGGCGAAACGTTCGAAGTGATATTGGAAGAATGACGAACGATTACGAAAGAATCTCTCGAATGGTTTACCTGTCAGAAACCCGCGTGTCAGTCTTCACGAAAGATGCACTTAGAAGCTGCAGAGTTTACGAAAGAAGCATTCCCATATATATATTACGATTCCAAGTGCCACAATTACGATATTATTACGAATCATAGTGGTGGACCCCGGATTAATTGTGACCGCCTGGGGTTCTTTGACGTGCACCTAATCTAAACGGTCAACAGGTGGTCTTTCATTTCACTCCCATCGGAATGCGACCGCCGTGGACGGCGAGAATCGAACCCAGACACGAGCGTCCTCGATCTCAGCATACATACGCCTCAGCTGTTTATTAAAGGGCCCCTGAAGACAACCTCTGAAAATGCAAAAAAACGAGCGTGTTATCCTCTCCTGGCGTTTCCCGCCTTTTTGGCGCGATTCACGACGCGAGCAGTCTGTTCACGTACATCACGAGAAAACGACCTCTGAATTGGTCAATACACGGGGGATATCATTTGTGAATAGGTGGATAGCAAAAGGGCGCGTCGTCTGCTACAGCACTTCCGGTTCTAGAAACCGTCAAGGCTCAGCTCGTCGCTGCTTCAAGTTGTGTGCGGTTCAGTTTAATCGGGGAGGAGGCAAGATAACTGGTAACAACCCAGTCGCAGAAAGTACGCGTTTCCTCCCCTATTACACTGAACGGCACGCACCTTGAAACAGCGAAGAGCTAGGTGTCGAACCGGAAGACGTCATTTTGCTATCCACCTATTGTCTCCAACCCAGTTTTGCCACGATCCACCACTGTGGTGTAGTGGTTATGGTGCTCGACTGCTGACCCGAAGGTCGCGGGATGAAATCCCGGCCGCGGCGGCCATATTTTCGATGGAGGCGAAAATGCTTCGGGCCCATGTACTTAGATTCAGGTGCACGTTAAAGAACCCCAGCTGGTCGAAACTTCCGGAGCCCTCCACTACGGAGTCCCTCATAATCACATCGCGGTTTTTGGGACGTCAGACCCCAATAAATAATTATTATTGCTTTGCCGCGCAGTCACACACCTGCACTGCTTTGCTTCGCATCACGATCGCGCGCGATCAACCGATTTCACTTCGTTTTCTGCATTTCCGAATGTGCAAGCGGAGATCACAGCGTGTAGCCGAAAAACGCGTAATCACGGGAGGCTCAACGCTTAGTGCTGACGTTGGCAACGTGTTCTATCAAGAAATAAGTGGCGATGTGCCTGTTACCCAAACGCCATTGAGTATAACGGAATATCAGACACTCTAATTAGCTCTTCTAGGTTGAATCGGACTCGTAAACCTCACAAGAGATGAACCTTCCGTTGATTAGCATATTCTAGACTATCCTGTAAGTGTACTACGTCATGTGCTTGTGTAGTCGGCCGTCCCGGAACAGAATTTGCATACGACCCTAATCACTCTTCGCTTAGAAACTGGGCCCACTGGATGTCTCATTTTCTATTTCCTTGTTTTCATTTCCTTTTTTTTTTTTTGTAAAGAAGGTGTGTTTGTCCACCCTCTGCCGTCGTCGTCGACGTAGCAGCAGCAGCAGCAGCAGCAGCAGCAGCAGCAGCAGTAGTAGTAGTAGTAGTAGTAGTGGTAGTAGTAGTAGTAGTAGTAGTAGCAGTAGTAGTAGTAGTAGTAGTAGTAGTAGTAGTAGTAGTAGTAGTAGTAGTAGTAGTAGTAGTAGTAGTAGTAGTAGGCGTCCCGCAGGAGAAATTAATAGATAGATAAGGAACTTTATTTAGGTCCTGAAGGAATCCACCCCTGTTTTACAAGGGGAGGATCGCGGGCAGCTCCCACGTTGGGACGGGGAGGTCTAGCCTCACCGCCGCGCGGTGGGCCTTCCTTGAGTTGGTGTATAGTTGGACCGGGCTCTCTATCACAAAATAATATTCATCTTCAGATAATTCTCGATGCTTTCCCTGTAAAGAGGGGCACACCTCCAGAGCATGAGTCAAAAATCACTGCGATCTTGACAGTCCGGACAATGTGCTGAAATGTCGTAGTATAATGGCTGTAAATGTAGAGGCTGGGGTACGTCCCCAATAAATAAATAAAACTAAAGGACGAGGAAGACTATGTCACTATGATGAGCTCGAAATGAGCGTGATGATATTAATATCGACATGCTTTCTTCAAACAAATAAAACGTAACGATTGTGATGATTATGACGGCTTCCGGTACAAAATACCGGGAAATTAGAGCAGCTCGCGTTTTCACTAACGACATTAATTAGAGGCTTGCATTAGTTGTAATAAACCCCTCGCGCGCTTACACTTTTGCTGTCCGACGGTCTTTACGGCGTGGAACTGGCTGATTTTTTTTCTTTTCTTTTTTTAAAGTCACCCTTGTGTCGGTGGCATCCCGCAGCTTTCTCTATTTATTGAAATCGTTTGTCTCGCGCATTTGAACACAATCGCACGCAACGGCATTGTGGTTACAGTGCGCACTAGCTACTTAAAAAAAAAAGTTATAAATGACATGCCGGAAATACGGGAGACACAAACCGTAAGGACACCGACAACGAGGCGAACTGGGCGTGTACCCGTTGTAACGACCAGACTGCGTGGCGAAGTCGACGCTAACATTCCTATACTTTCTTTCCTGGCATCGTCCTTGCATTAATTGCTACTTAATATTACCAGCACGCGCGAAGCAACTTAAAGAGCGTCTCTACGGGACGTCTTATATACGTTGCCTTCACGACCTCTTATAGACAATTCAGCGACATACCTGATTTATAGCATCGTACAGACGTCCTGCGTACGTCTTATAATTATTGCATGCGCGTATCGTTGAGAATGTCGGTGAGGACCTTGCGGTAAGGCGCAGTATTTATTAGTGGCACGCGCACCGAGTTACACTCTCATTTCTCTTGCAAGCATTTCCGGTCGAGCAATTACTTCCGGTTTTCCGAATATCCAGGAAAAGTCTTTTAAAAAACATAAAGCTTGTATGATATCGATGGTTCTAGTACAAGTTAAGAGTTGTGTTGGATACATACGATGTCAGAGCATAAGTTTACTTAAGATAGCGGCCAATTAACAGTCAGGTTAATTGATGAGAAAATTAAGTGAATGAGTACATTGAAAGAGCGGACGGTTTCCTTGTGAGCAGCTGGAATCGTAGCGCCACTTGGCGGAGAAGAACTTAACCACTCGCTTATTTCCCCGTGGCCTCTGAGATCCGCTTCGGCAGTGCAACGAAACAATGTTAACCCAATGAATACACAAGGGCGCACGAACGCTGAGTGCACTACCAGACATCTAAGGTCGCCTCCTTATTTATTTATTTATTTATTGGTAAATAGCAGTGTCAATTTATTAGCAGCATCATCGGACATTCTACAGCTGACGTCCTTTAGGTAGTGCAGCAGTAACGGACATCTGTCCCTATACGCACTGTATGTATCATGTCATTGACTGTCGACGACCAGCCCAGGTGGTCCAGTGGTTATGATGCTCGACTGCTGACTCGAAGGTCGCCGGATCGAATCCCGGCCGCGGCGGCCGCATACCAGGGCGCAGTGCTAGATACCCGTGTGCATAGATTTAGATCTAGAACCGATAGATTTAGAACCAATGGAGAGGCTGGGATATGGTCCCGTCTGATGCATGCGAAGATAGTTTCCCTGTGGCTTAGACAGCTTTTCGTGTGGGAGTGCGAATTACCTACGGCCCATTTGATAGTGTTTCCTGACTTCCCTGAGAGTAGTCAAAATGGCCATAAAATGAAGGCTGTGGGCGGATTCCTCCGTCTGAGCCGCGGCAATCCCGCCGCGGTAAGTGAGACCTCGTGCCTTCCATGGAGTGGGCTAGCTCGTTGACATAGATGAGCAGGGAACCAAGTGATAGTGTGATGCGTGAGTTCCTTATGAGCGAGAGCTTCAAAAACATCCTTGCAGACGGAACCAGAAGCGAAGTTCGTAGCAGCGGATCTAGAGTCACTGTAGATATCAGTTCTTTGCTGATCAAGGAGAGCGAGCGCGCTGGCCATCTGCTCTGCTTTGTGAGAAGAGGTTCGAACCGATGCTGAGGAATGAATCCGACCCTTCGTATCTATGGATACTATACAGCAAAGTGAGCGGCAGTGCCGTACTGAGCGGCATCGACAAAGCACGCAAGCGAAGAGTAGACGCGAACATGAGCCAAAAAGGAGAGCTGGCTCGAGTGACACGAATGCCCACGTTGTGTTGTGGGCGCATATTTCGTGGATGTGGAGACACCTTGATGCAAGATCTCACGCAATCAGAGAGATGTGTTTTTTGCACTTTAAGCGTGAGGGGGTTGCGTCCCGTGTCAGTCAGGATCATTTAGCCTGCTGATGTAACTGAAAGCCTAGTGGACATTAATTATTGTCATTTAACTGCAGTGTATTATGGCTTAAACTGAAATGAGTTAAACTGGGCATAAAAGCACTCATTCTGTCGGTTGGATGTGAAACCACTACCTTCGAATTGCGTGTCCGATGCTGAGCTACGATGGAAGGCGCTACCCCGTCAACTTCGTTGGGTATTTATGTACTAGATAGACATATCTCTGTCGAAACATTCCCACTTAGGTGGAGTTGGTTGCTTCCCCTTGAGCATAGGCGTGCGCACAGGGGGGCAAGGGGTGCGGCCGCCCCCCCATAATAACCTAAGAGGGGGGGGGCGCAATATCTGCCCCATACATTGACCCCCCCCCCAGTCACCTAAGAGGGGGGGGGGCGCAAAATCTGCCTCGTACATTGACTTACAAGGGGGGGGGGGCGCTGCGATGAACCTTCGCCCCCCCTGATGGTGAACCCTGCGCACGCCTATGCCCTTGAGTGAAGTTTAATTGAACCGAACTCTATAGTTTCTTTCTTTTCTTACGCACAGTTTGGAAACACTGAATGGACCCATATCTATATATACGCTAGTTTCGGTTAAAAAATGATAAAAATGGATAGTGATAATTGTTGAGCTTTAACGTCCCAAAACCGCGATATGATTAGGAGGGACGCTCCGTAGTGGAGGGCTCCAGAAATTTCTGCCACCTGGGGTTCTTTAACGTGCACTAAATCTAAGCGCACGGGCTTCAAGCAGTTTCGCCTCCATCGAAAATACGGTCGCCGCGGCCGGGATTCGATCCCGCGACCTTCTGGTATAAAAATAGATGTTTGAGGTTACAGAAGGGCGCACCGTTTTCAGCCCTATACTTTGCATATCTCTATACTTAACCTCTCTTTGTTCCGGAAGTAGATGACCCCATTTCGAGACCTCACCTCATGTGAAGATGTCTACACTCTCTCATCTTGGAAACAATGTGGCACAAATGCGGACGACAAAAGGTGGGCAGTTCCGCGAACGAACAACTGCGGCCGCACGTGACGTGGAACACAGCTGTGCACGCGTGTCCTGGCTTTCACTACAATGTAGAATAGAAAAGAGCGTATCTGGCAGAGAATGAACAGTGAAAGAAGAAATCTTCGCGTTCTGTTCTCAGACGCTCAACACCTGCTGGAGGTGTCGGCCACAGCGTCGTGAAGTTTGCATGAAGTGATATTACAGAAGCAGCACATAAACACACAAACACACACACACCATTGGTACAGCTAGGGGGGTGATGCGGAGGGGAGGGGGTTCGAACTCTCCTGAAGTTTTTCAATTGTGCATGTGTATCTATACATGCATACATACAAACGCACGCATGAACGTATATAAAAGTTGGATGAAGCCCCTCTCCCCATGCACACACACACACGCGCGCGCGCGCACGCACGTACGCACGCGCACTGAAGAATAGACGACGGCTTGAGATGTCTGGTGTGTTGCGTAAATCGAATCAGAAGTTGTGCGATTTCTACCAATACAACGAAGTTGCGTCGCTTGCGTCGAGCAGTGACAATGCCGAATTGTTCGAACTCGCGGGTCTGTATCCGGAGGTCGAACCAGAAAATGCTCCGCGGGCTCAAGCTTTCCGGCAAAGAATTGAAAAAAAAGAAAGCACGGCGATAAATAACACCCGACGACGCAAGATTACGCGCGATCTCCTAACACACGGGATACGAATAACAATAGCGTGTGTGCGTGTGTGCGTGTGTGCGTGTGTACCGTCGCACTCGCAATTTCATTTTGAGTTTTCAGACACTATTGTTGAGGAAGAGACATGCTCAACATTTTCTTTTTGGCCTTTGTTATGCCGCCTCACGCACAATGTTGCCTGAACCTTTTGTGTCGTAGCATTAGAGGTCACTATGTAGTGGACCCAGAGAGTTGGTTGTGAAAGCGGTTTCCTACCAACCTATATTCAGTGAAGAGGAATTGTCCCCTATACAAAAAAAATTATTTTCCGCAGCATTTAACTCCGCAATACCCACACACCCCTATTCTTCTGCCTTCTGATGAGCTCGTACGGTTTATTGTGTAAAATCTACAGCTATTCCACAGATGAAACTTACTAACAACCTTCTTCGAATATTAAAGGTCTGGAGAGGTCATTTTCAAACAGTCTCAAAAAATAGTGCACACATAAGCCCATATACTATTCAGAATATGTATGGACTACCATAGAAAACATTAAAATTACCTATAAAGTGCATCTTGCGCTCCTTTGTGTGACAATACTACACGTCACTGCCTGGAGGACATAGTTATTTTTAGCGGTGGAGATGTTTAAGGTCGAGGTTGACCCCTGGGGAGCGTAACGCAGCTCCTAGCGGTTATGTGCCACCGAAAAATGGGCAAGCTCCACTGCTCACATCCGGTTCACTAAAAATGAAGAAGCTGTCTACTACAAGGTTTTTGACCAGGCTAGTTGGTGAAGATAGCTTACAGCACGAAGAGACGCACGAAGACAAGCGCTTGTGTCTCTTCTTCGTCCGTGTATCAGAGTGCGCTGTAATCTATAAAAAATTCGGCAGATCCCACGCACCGTGGGAGTCGATGTTATGCGAAGCACGCGGCGGGTAGGTGACTGGCGTAGCTTTTTTTTTTACTGAGCGACACTTTACAAAATGACACTAAAGATGTGTATAAATTTTATACGCACACATATATATATATATATATATATATATATAATATATAGGTTGAAGCGCCGCATATGTGTTATATAACCAGTTGTTTACGGTTGGATAACGCTGCCATTGGCAACGTGGGTATTACCAACACCAGAAGCGGTAAGCTGATATGTAGTGCTTATACGTGTCCAGAGAACGCACGCACGTGTCACGGAACCCGTGTGCATATGTGCAAGACGTTCTTGGCAGTTCTTGAACAAGGGCATCATCACCGTGATGTGATCAGTGAGTACCAGCAACTGGTCATGACTTGTTATAGGATGCGGTCGTGATCGTGGTGACGAGGGGTCCATATGTGTAGTGAAGTATGTGGTAAAGTAGAGCTGTTGGAATTCGTGGATGCCTCGGTCGTTTCATCGACAAATTCACTGTCGACAGAGCCAGCGACATGTCGGAACCTGAAGCCACCCTTCGCGTTCGTGAGGTATAGGCCGTCGAGGCTGGTAGGCCTGGATTGCTACGTAGACCAACATCAGTGGATGGTGTTTGTCGTATTCGTAGACTACCTGGGCGTCTGTGGCCTACGTAGCCTAGTCTACAAAGCGGCTGTCAGTCAATCTGGCACCATCTTCGGTCAGCATGAGGCCATCGCCCAGCCTCGTAAGAAATGAAGAGGACATTGCGTCGTTCTGGTGGACGAAGTGCACTTTACGGTGCGGTGATGTGGATATCATGTGTAACTTTCGGTAATGTATTCCTCCGGGGTCGAGCGAAATGCTTCAATATAGCTTGCTGAATCATAGGAATACAAACGTAATGTTTATTAGACTGCTATTAAAGCGGAGCCAACACTTGAATTACAGACGTTAATCTGATATGACGCCTGTATCGTAGGAGTACACATCGTAGGAGCATCATGTAGTGTTTATTGCTTTCTTGTAAAATTCGATAGCCAGCACCACAACTACCATTGACGTTGCACCGCTATTACGCCTGCGTAGGCTGTTTTCCAAAGCAGTTTATAGACCTGTCGTGGCTTAGTGGTAGAATGCCTGATTGCCACGCGGAATGCTTGGGTTCGATTCCTGCTCGGATCCTAATTTTCATTCTTTCTATTCTTTGAGTCAACGCTGCCGATGTTGGTTTTCCTTAACGCTGTAGCATTTAAGTTACGCATGTCTGTTCTCGCCGTTCCTGGGTAGATATAAACTGTTAATCACCTGTGGCGCACACCCGTACACCGTGGCCCGGGGTAAACGGGTATGTGCCACACGTGTCTAGTGGAAAGGGTTTGACGACGTACGCGACAGGATTTTAACGTTATTCATGTCATGACCCGGCAATCATATTCGTCAAATCCTCTTACCCTCCCATGCTGATTTTGGTCTGCACCAAGTTAAGGAGGCGATCATGAGAGCACCCAGACGTAGGCGGCTAGATAGATAGATAGATAGATAGATAGATAGATACGTAGATAGAAACGCTCAAAGTGCCAGAGGTTCGCTAAGAAATACTTCGCATTTAATATGCACTACAAGCCTGGCGGGTACATGCGCAGCAGCTCCACCCGCTAGGAAGATACCCACAGGAATTTCTGGTGGACCGGAGGTCCACCAAAACATTAAGCCGCTGTTTGTAACTAGCCTAGTGGGTACGTGCCATAGAAATTGGGCGAGCGCCACTATAGTCACTGGAGCTGAACGTAAAACGAAATAACAATGATGCCATCAGATCCGCTGTTTAGCCAGTCTTAGCGACGTTAGGCGAGTGAAGCTGCTTAAATTTTTGGTAGGCGGTGGTATACTGAGGTCAAGCAACTGTCACCTACAAAGGCAACCTCCCACTCTTAGGTTATACAGGCCAGCGTTTACGATGTCGAAGCTAAGAAAATCGACATACGTGGATGATGCTATATTTCGAGTGTTTATTGTGCCTTTTACTGCACTTATTTAAGGACGCTTGCCTTCCTGCCAGAGCCTGAGCACGCGTCACGAATCTGATAGAGAGATTAATACGCAGCTATTTGAAGGCATGACCCTCATATCATAGGCGTAACTCTAATGGAGAGATAGAAACAACTTTAATAAACATAAAGGTTCCTAGTTACTGTGAGTACAGACCCTGGTCCAGGGCCCCACTGGCAACTGCGGCTCGCCGGGCCTGGTCAATATCAAATCTAAGAGACGGGACGAAGGCAGAGTGAATCAGAAAACAAACAGGGGTAGATGATATACTATGGATATTAGAGAGAGGGACACTGTACCCTAGTAGACATTATTCTAGGAGATATTGCCATCTGTATCCTAGGATATCATAGTGGATATCCTAGTAGGTATTAAAGGAATGCAATTGACTGAGAAGCAAAAATAGAGATGGGACAGCACTTTTGTTTTTCAGCGGTTGCATAACGACTATGTGCGAAATCAATTCAATGTATCTATTGAACTGTTACTGATTCATTGTTCTCTTTATTGCTGTACTTATTATACTTATTGCATTTAGTTTTGGTTATCATTTAAGAAGCGCAAAATGACACGGGGACGAAGCATAGACACACACAGGACAAGCGCTTGTCCTGTGTGTGTCTATGCTTCGTCCCCGTGTCATTTTGCGCTTCTTAAATGATGAACCATTTCCAACTAGGCCAAACAGCCGTTTTGCTGTAGTTTTGGTTATGTCATAGAACTGCGCTGTTTCACTGCTTTTTACTATTCTATAAATCTGTCTAATGACCACTGTTACACACAAGCCTCATTTCTAACATGCTTTAATTCATACAAACAATATACGCTTATATATTCGCTTTATTTTCTTGTTACGCTGTATACAGCGCTGTCATAAAGGGCCTTGAGGCATTTTCAAGCTGTTAGCAACAGCTTTTCGCCTGAAGGACTCCCAACAAATTGTAACGAATTGTTGGAAATAAAGATTTGATTGATTGATTGATTGATTGATTGATTGATTGATTGATTGATTGATTGATTGATTGATTGATTGAAATTGGCTTTCACCTTCGCGTCGTCTTAGGCGAATACGAAAGAAAGGGCGTGCCTTTCACATAGTGACAAATGAAAAACAATGAATTATTGACTTCTCCAGCTCTAAATGTGCGGCATTTCCACTAAGAAAATGTTTATATGTGACCGTAAAACCAGCAGTATATGCGCAGCTAAATAGCGAACAGAGGCAGGAACGGCAACATCCACAACAGCATCAGCAGCAACAGCAACTACTAAAGCACCAGCAGCAACAAGTAAAGCAACGAAAGACGTTCGAACAAACTGTTCCAAGTGGCTTCAGCTTGTGAAAACATTTACCGGAACAGCAATTAGAAGGCGACGAAGCGGCACTGCTTGCCGGGACCGGGTGTTCCATTTCGAACCGCGGGGAATCCCCGGAAGTTCTTGTGATGCTTCCTCTTTTCAGTTACGAGATAAAAAAAAATAAAATTACTGGCGCAAAAGAGAAGTAAATAACAAACATAACAACGAGATCATTTGTAACTCGTGTTCTCACGCCCGGTGCTGCCCAAGGACACCGCGGAAAACTGGCAAACGAGCACTCGTTTACCCGACCCCCGACCCGCAAGCGAAGCTTGAAGACAGGCGCGGTGGAGCACCGAGGTAAACAAAACAAGAAACGTCAACAAAACTTCTTTTATTTTTTTTTATTTCTATGTTTCCAGCTGAGAGGCAAAAACCGGCACTCCCTGGACCGGACTCCCGCCGAGTCGCCGCTAATCGTGGCGTTCGCGAGAACCCTTTCTGCACCCTTCCAACCCCCTCTGATTCACGGTGGCCCGCTGAACATAGAGAACGGAAACGACCGTCAATGTCCCAGCTACTATGGTGGCTAGACAGCTACAGTGCACTAATATCCCAGCGATTCTCGAAACCGCCCTTTCAAGATGGCCGCCGACGGGCCACAGTCGTTTGAGGAGGAGGAGGAAGGACAAGGGGAGAAACAGATTACCCGAAGGCACCGAACACGTGATGGCCGAGTGAAAGATTGCAGGAGCTTGAAAGAGGGGAAAGGTTGAAGTTGTCGAGAGAAAGCTCAGCATGGGTCCCGTGCTCGGAGCACTCAGCTGGTGCGTAAGCTTTTACTGTGGTTTATTGCGACTGCTCGGGGACAACTTTTCGTGGCAGTGCTGCGGAAGCTACAGAACCGAAACGCGTGGCTTCTATAGTAGATTGTATGTGCGGAAAGCAGCAGGAATAGAAGGAAACGACTCTACAGGACAGTCCTGTCAACTTATTTCCTTCTACTCCTGCTGTTTTCCGCTCATACAATCTACAATATGTTGCAACAACTGGCCCAGCATACCACCTTATTGAACTGCATGGCTGCCAGTGCGCCAAGAAATAGTACCTCACTTTATTGATAATGTCCTTATTTGTTTTGGTCAAATAACTGCTGCTTTATTTATTATTCGACTAAAATAGTACGGCAAGTCGTAGGTAAAATAAAAATTTCATTCACTTTACAAGAACTTCCTTTTTTTTATTCATTTCATAGACAGCGACACGTTCTCTCCATGCCTGGTTTCTAAAGTAAACATGGCGTCCCTGACGGTCGTTGGTCCGTGTGCGCCCGCAAACTCGCCCTTTTGTTCTAAAAAAACAACAGAAAAAAAGACTCGAAATGTGGCTCTGAAACATACAGTGAGCAATCGAAATGTCTCTTTCCCATTCACGTTTTCATGTGTATGCTTCGCTAAACGCGTTAACGCCGTAAGCAAACAAAACCAAAACTGCAAATGAAATCAGCTGCAAGCTGCCGAACTACTAGCGGAGTAACACGATTGTGCAGAAGCCCCTCCTCCGTAGACTTCCGTCCACTGCCAAGATGAGCTGTCCCCTATAGTAATCGTTGGAGTTTAACGTCCCAAAACCACGATGTGATTATGAGGGACGCCGTAGTGGAGGGCTCCGGAAATTTTGACCATCTGGTGTTCTTTTAACGCGCGCTGACATCGCACAGTACATTACGCGTCCATCGAAATGCGACCGCCGCGGCCGGGATCGAATCCGCGAACTTTGGGTCAGCACCGCGGCGAAGCGGTAACTCCAGGAGGGTGATCCTCGCTCTCATTGGCTAGTTCGATGCAGACGTCACCGCTCCGTATAACATCGCTTTTTGGGGAATTATAGGGACGGTGCAGCGTCAACCACGAAAGACATCAAGAGCTCGATTATTCCCTATGAGGCGATGCCAAGTTTTCCCAGTTTACCTACAGTTCCTGCCACTCCCGCAACAAGTGAGCCTCGCGTTCGCGTCTCCCGAGTTAGCGGAGAGCGATTCTTTTCTCCTGTCGGACGCTCTCGATGGACGGCAGCGAAAGCGCCGGGGCGCGCGCTCCTAGCACGAGCAAGCGGAATAGCACATACTGAGACAGCGACGGAGCAAGCAAGACAACACATGCTCTCGTGTCGACTTGCTTACACCGTCCCTGCCTAGCTATTCCGCTTGCGTTATGTATGTACACGAACAAGCCCAAGCTACTCTTCTTGCGTACAAGCATTTCTACGGGACACTTGAATAATAATAATAATAATAATAATAATAATAATAATAATAATAATAATAATAATAATAATAATAATAATAATAATAATAATAATAATAATAATAATAATAATAATATCTGGGGTTTAACGTCCCAAAACCACGATATATTATGAGAGACGCCGTAGTGGAGGGCTCCGGAAATTTCGACCATCTGGGGTTCTTTAACGTGCACCTATATCTAAGTACACGGGCCTCAGACATTTTCGCCTCCATCGAAAATGCAGCCGCCGCGGCCAGGATTCAATCCCGCGACCTTCGGGTCAGCAGTCGAGCGCCATAACCACTAGACCACCGTGGCGGGGCCGGGACATTTAAAATGTGTGCAGCTTCATGCAATACCCCCCCCCCCCCCCCATGAAGGGAAAAAAACGCAAAACACTTCTCAAACCATTCACGGAAACTACGTAGAGTCAGCACACATGACACCAATGAAAATGCCTCAACCTAGCTGTTGCCAGTACATTTGGTTCATAGGCGCTTTCTCAACATTTAGCACTTCACATTGCGTTTTCACACCTCACTTGCCTGTATTTCTTTTCCCAAGAGTCGGTTTCAGTGCTAATGAAGACGTGCTTGAAACGGCCTGCCACGTTTTAAGTGGTAACGAATTAACGCAACTTTACTAGCTCGGAAGCTGTGGACACACGCCCACCCCGTTCATGCCTCTCACACACACCCATCACGCACCACACGATTGTACTACGTGTTCCGCGTGTTCGGTGGTTGTACCTAAACCGTCCCTAGACACACTCTCTGCTCCTAGGTGAAGATGTACCTAGATGAGCTATCGCTTTGATCACGTGACTTTATGCCCACGTGACCTGAGGATCGTTCTCCTGCATTTACCTCCTCGCAGCACCGCGGGGGACGAGCCGTCCTCGAGCATACGCGAATGTTTCTACCCTTTCTACCGGAAAGTTGTCCTTACCCTCCGTCGTTCTTAACGACCCTCCCGCTCCAAAAGCACTAACACTGCTCTTCTATATTTTCTCTCTGTCTGTCTATCTACAACAACGCTAAGCCCCCTGCTTCCAGGCGGTTCGCGACAAAGTAAACATAATTTTCCACACGTTAGAATGCAAGATCCGGGTCCCCTCCCGAATGCAAGGTACGCTGGAGCAGTATACCGTAATATTCGGGCTACAACGAGACCGCAAAGGTAGCCTGTTGCAAAAGGACTGAACCTGTTGCTGGGAATATTCAGATACGTTATTTAAACTTTCTTTTTTTTACGCGCCCTCCGAAGTTCGCTTATCAATGGCTGGTCGTTACGTGTAGTGTTTCTTTCAGCATATTCCGTATTCGTGTGGCCTCACTTTATGTGAACTATAGTGTTATGTGACTGGTCTGTTTTTGTTTTTTTTTTTCGGGTCGCAATGTGCATTGACTTGGTGATTAATGTGATTTCTATTACAGCCTGACCGACTTGCATGAAGTGTCCCTAGGTGCTCTTTTGTGTAAATTTTGTGTAACTTTTTTTTTCAATGCTGTGATTTTTCACGAATTCTATTACCTGTGAAAAGGAGTGGCCGGCGCTATACAAAAGCGCTAACGTCCCCAAAACAGCATATAACTAAAATAAAGAAAGCTTCCTTTAGAGAGAAATTTTCTCGAAAAAGTCATTCCATAATTTGTTACAGGTAACATTTACGTATAAATAATTATTTACCTAGCTATTTTCTTGTAACGCGTTCCTCTGTAATATCCTTCTTTCCTGTCATTAAACTCTCATACAACTCTTTCAATTAAGGGTTCTTTGCCAGCCGGTGCTGGCTTGCAGTTTAAGGATAGTACATGCAAGCAAACGTAAAAAAAAGCCCAAAAAAAAAAACGAGTGCCTATGCTCCGTCCACTTTCAAGGGATGGCCAGAGCAGTACTCGCCCAGTCTCCTTCCTGCGTAGTTTATTTGCTTTTAACTTAGCCGCCTTGATTTTAAGGCACGGATGTCATAATTCATAGAAAAAAAAAGCAGCGAAGCGGTATATGCAACATAATTAACATTTCGTAATAATTAATTAGTCACTGGTTAATTCAGCTGCCTCAGCTTAGACTTCACGCCAGTGCAGTCGATCGCGCGCGAGCGTCGACCAAGAGCTACCACAGAGCCATGGCCCAGAATCCTCTTTCGAGGAGAGGAAGGTCGGGCAAGCTCAGTCGCTCACTTCATTCCCGTCTGAGGAAGGCAAATATTAATCTCTTTTTCTTTTCTTTTTTATGAGAACGCGATTTATTTTGTGCAACTTAGAAAGCACTTCAAATGAAGCAGTGCCAAACCCCAACTTAACCGTATCTTTGCCATGAATTTCGTTATTGTCCGCGAAGATAAGAGCCAACGAAGTACTCGCTTGATCGGAACGAATGGAAAGCTTAAAATAGGAAGGAAGGGTGTACACTTCGTCGTAGGGGCGATTGTTGTAGCATGGAACAGTCAATGAGGTAGAAAAGATTGCGTAATATTGATTTTTTTTTTTTTACTGTTCCGAAACGTGCCGCTAGGCCCCTGGTATGCTAGGCCTGTCGACACTCGCGTGATAATCTACGAATCGCGCTAGATTGTACGTTAATATCACAGCTGCATGGTGTTGTGTTTTCCGCACTCAAATCAGCACATTGAGTCGTCAAATTACGCGCCGTCGTGCACCTGATGAATTGGGCATTGACCATCAACGTCAGGCTGCATTACGTCTACTGCAGTACGAAGGCCTCTCCAAACGACCTTAAACCAAACCTATCCTGCGCGACCTGAAAATTTCTTCACATTACAGGTTGCCTAAAGTATGTCTAGCGCCTAAAGTACAAAATAAGGGAACTTTTTTTTCTCTAGGGGCTCGTTTATTTGTTAGACACAACCAACTAAATCCAACAGACAATTAAACCAAGGAAGTCGTACGGGAGATTATTTGGTTTTTTTTTTTAACTTCGGTGTAGTAATTATCAGGTTCGCGTAATTGGAAGATTGTTAGGGTTCGGATCCCACCGACGGAAAGGTTGCCTTTTCATCCACTTTAATTCAAGTTATCACATAATTAAGCCTCACCATAGTTAAAAAAAAAAACAAGTAATGTCGCTATGTTTCCACTGGTTTATGCTTATGCTGTCCCCTGAGATTTTATTGGCTTCAACTTGCAGTGAAGAAGACAACTCGAAGTTTCAGCCTTGAAGAAGACAAGTCCGTTTGTCGAAACGTTTTCGCTGTTCGATTCACTTTAGCGCCTAAAGTATCACATACGCTACCCTGAAATTGGAAGACTCAATGTGCTGATTTAAGCGTGCAACAACTCGACACAAAACTGCGGATTTCCGCAGGATTTCCGTAACGCCCAATGTATCATGTATGACAACCACATCTTGTTTCGTGCATCCTGAGTGCGGGATATTACGGTACTCCCCATTTCGCGTCTAACTCCCGCTGTGACCGTGTCCTAACTAAAAGCGCATTAAAGGGCGGATCCTTCAAAGCGCTGCACGCCCTTTTCGGAAAGCGCTGACCCCTCCCTTCCTTTTATCTTTCCCCCTTTCCCGCGTTCTACGCTCACTGAGTCCATAACTCAAACGGGGTCTTTTCCAGGCATTCACAGGAATCCCCATTCATGGCGGCCTTGTCTTTCCTACGGGCAACGCTTCCGGGAAGGAAAGGGCGCGCGGGACAGGAAGCCGCTCCCTTGTCCCGAGAAACCGACCGCACGTTGATCCCATCATCCCAGCTTGTTGTGGGGTTCCGTGGCCCAGCGCGGGCCCGGCCTTCGAAAAGACACGCGCGCGCGTCCAAGACGCTCGTTTCGGACGCGCTTTGTGGACACGCTCGAAATTGTTGTTGTTGATGTTGTTGTTTGCAAACACGGGGTGTGCACGTGTCAACGTGGGTAAAGCTAGGCTACCTTTAGGTAGCAGAGCTGCCTCCCAAACGGCGCTAGCAGCCATGTATTGCGGAAAAGGTGAAGCTCGGGCCACCTTTTTTACTTCTCGATGTCGCCGATGAAGCGAACGGGATTGACGCTAGTCATCGAGAGTCAAGTTAATCACCGGTCTAGGGATGGTCGATTAAAATTTTTAATCGTATAATTGTTAATCGTTAATCGATTTAGCCTTTAATCGATTAATTGCTTTCGGTGGAATCTTTTAATCGATTAATCGACATTTTTAATGGGTGCTTTAAAACCGATATCTCTATGTTTGAGAGCCATCGTTCGTGTTTAATATGGGCCCAAATCTTTTCATTAGACGCGCTGACGATCCAAAATTACCACTTTCGAAAGTGTCGACGACGGGCCCCTTGTGTCCAGTGTGCGAAAATTCACATTTTCGCACACTGGACATTAGGGGCCCGTCGTCGTTGGTTGATGTCGCGGATTCAAGCATCTGTGGCTATCATCCGTGGTCTATTTGGCAACAGGTCGCATTTTCTCGAAGCCTGCCTACTCGAGCTCATCGAAACCGGAGGCGCGTACGGGGACCACACTGCAGTTGGAAAGTCGCAGCTGAAACATGCAGTGTGGTGGAGGGTGAGGAAATCCCGAGAAAGGTAAAAGAGAGACGAGGAGAAATTAAATAAGACGCTCACTCTAGTAAGCAAGGCATCTTTTCTCGGTTTGTCGGTTAGATATTGTGGAAGCCCTACATAATGCTATAATTGCGGACTGACGCGATCTTTTTCTTGAGGTCACCTATGCAGAGATTACACAGAAATATACTGGCCTCAAACAGACCACCCGTACAGGCAACTGCGGGAAATAGAAGGAAAGAAGATGACATTTAGGGACTCGTTTTTCTTTGTCAGACACAATAATAATTAGAAATAACGGACAATATTGCCAAGAAAATGTATAGGGGGTGTTATTTGTAATAATTGGGATATAAATCTGAAGAAAGTGAAGTGGACGGAAAGATAACTTGTCGCCGGAAGGGACCGAACCTGCGAACTTCGAAATAATTTAGGGGCTCGTTTTTCTTTGTTAGACACAATATTAATAATAACTAACAGACACTAATGCGAAGGAAAATATAGGGGAGGTTAAGGGTGTATGACAAAGAAAAAGGAGCTCTTTAAAGTCACCTTCTTTCCCTCATTGATAGTGAGGGTCTCGTTCTGGCAGACTTGGTGCCTTCAGGTAGTATGTGAGGGATTACTGGTCAGCTGCCAGCTCGTAAAAAAAGTCACTTGCTACGTGACGCCAAAAGGCAGAAAAAGAGTGTTCCACACTCGTCGTCATGGCTGTGATCGGCGCTGACTAACACTCCTAGGTTTAAATGCACATGTGTACCCTGTGACGTGGACAGGGGGATGACCGCCGCCGTAGCTCAGTGGTAGAGCATCGGACGCGTTATTTCGAAGGTCGCAAGTTCGGTCCCTGCCGGCGGCAAGTTATCTTTTCGTCCACTTTACTTTCTTCACATTGATATCCCAATTATTACAAATAACATCCTGTATACTTTCCTTGGCATTGTTGTCTGTTAGATCTAATTAATAGTGCGGGAAATAGAGTGACATGAGTTTCTGCCTCCCGGCTAGAAAAAACAGAAGCTGCGCCAGTATACTCCGCAGGTTTCACCTGACCTTTGCCGTAACACGGCGCCACTCACACCTTTTCAATCGTGGGTACATCCTGAACTGCGAGCGCTATCTAGTGTACCAGACATTACAACATAAATTGCGCGACTGTCCTTTCTCGTCCCAGCAGAAAACGGGGGCCTCTAGCTGAAAGCTGTATTTCTTTCTAAATATGCGACCATACAGTATTACTAAGTGCTACAAGGTCACTTCTTCAATAGTAATGCACTGGATGCTAGACGTTCGGTAAACCGACGCGTAAAGTTGCGGATTACATAAAGGGTCTATAAGGGCCTTTTCACAATTCGCGAGTGCGCATTCCTGCACTACATTTTCTCTCAACTAATGGCAGCAACTTTCGTACTTCAAGAGAAGACGAGGTCGTAGTTGCACGTACTGGCGTTTGTCTATTATGCGTGTTCGTGTCAAGAGAGCCGAGTTTACACTTTCCGCGTCCCAGCGAAAGCAAACCGCGCTTGAACACTCTGAAGAAGTGACTAGCTGCCATTAATTGGGCTAACTGCATCGTAGGAAAGTTAGCTCAACAATAATGAAAATGGTATGCCCTATAAGACGGACAGTTGGGCTAGTTGGTATACATCATAATAAAAGATGGCTACTAGCGTCGCTGTCCTCTTTACGCTAGCAAACGTATCTTATTATGTATATACGGATTACCTAATCATCTCCCCATCATCGTGCTTCATCACTCTTTTTGCCCCGTTGCGTTTTCCCCGGTGCAGAGTAGCAGGCAGGGGCGTACTAGCTCAGGCCACCCTCTCTGCCTTATAATACATTTTCTCTCTCTCTATCATTGGTAAACAATATTTTATTTGCTAAAGAGTAAAACAGAACGGCACTAAGAACCAGTGAGTAAATAAGCAGCGCATATTACAATGCTGCACTTACACAAGAAACGAGTAAAATCTGAGGGTTGAATAAAACACAAAGAAAGTTGCGATTGACACTACAGGTGATGAAAACTACTCGTTTATCAAATGTAAGCAGACATGCGTTTATGCGTCAACACGATGAAACAGCGCGGCAAAAATCAAACACGAACAATATAAGCTACAAGACGATGCGCTGGCACGTATGAAATTTACAGAAAAGAATAAACTTCTATTTTGAAAGTTGGCGAATCCACATGCTGCTTACTTTCTCAACAGTCCCCTTTTGTTTTGTTTCATGGGGTTGCTGCTCCGAACCACATGCTTTTTTCTACTGAGCGAAGAAATGTCAGTTGCCCGAGGTGCTCGGGCGACAACCGACACCTCCTCTGGGTCGCCACACATCCAGCATGCGAGAAAAGGCGCTCGGATGCTATTGACGTTGCAGGAATTGGCAAATACTCCATTGCATCGTCAAACACATAATCTAGGCCACTTCGCATGCTGTGCCAAGTCTCAAGTGAATTCGGATTGGTGCGGCGGTCGACTACAGGGTTACTATAGTATGTCTTGAACTGAGAAGGCATCTAGTTCATCGGATCGTACTCCAGTGCAACGCAATTGCGTAGAAGTGCGCGATTGACGGCATCCCAAATAGAACCAGAAAAAGTAGTTGTATTCGGCTTTGCAACTTCCTGCGTCTAAGGATAGCGTTCAGGGTCTGCGTCTCAGGATAGCGCGCCTCGCAGTCATGCGCTCCGGCCAAGGGGCGAGGTTGGGAGCGGGAGTGGGGGATGCCGTAATCGATTAATCAAACAGTTTTAATCGATTAATTCGATTAATCGAAAGGCACAAATCAATTATGATTAATCGATTAATTGTGGACCTTTAATCGATTAATCGTTCATCGATTTTACCATCCCTACACCGGTCTTCGACACGCCAAACATCATCGATCGGTAGGCATGTCGCCTGCAAAAACGGAGTGCGGCTTCGCCGCATAGCTGCGGTTGCTAGCCGCCACCAACGATGAGCTGTGCAACCTCAAGGTGGCGTATACAGTAACTCTAGTGTCAGCGTAGGTAAAGCCTCGGTCTGGTGAAGCCAACGTACCCTGTATATACAGCGTGTTCGTAGAGCCATAGTGCACGTTTTTGACCAGTCTCACGAAATCAATGAAACAAGATAGAAATGTGAAATATTCACCAAATAAAAGAAAAGCTCTCCAAGTTTCGTACCTGTTCGGTGCAGTTTGATGCGGCCTCCATTTGCTTGCCCTACACACATCTAAACAATATTCGAGTTCTTCCAACACACGGTTAAGGACGTCTGGCGTGACAGATTGAATAACGTCTGCACTTCTTTGCTTTAAATTATTAATGCCGTTATGTGATGGTGATTCGGTGTACACGCGGCGATATTCACGTTGCGATGTGGCCACGGATTCGAATTTATCAAGCCACAGAACACACTGAACTTTCCTCCGTACCGTCCACATCTCGAATGGCGTGGACTCATCTGCTGCTGCGCAGTTCATGGTGTTGCATCATCACCTGCGTGCGCACAACCTTGCATATACTGTGGTATTTCTTTTATTTGGTGAAGATTTCACATTTCTATCGTGTTTCGTAATTGCTTTCCTGTCACCGATCATAAGTGCACCAGCATAGGTCGGCAAAAAATGTGGAGCTCACAGACTCACTCATGAAATATTTTTTGCCCTTAGAGCTCACTCGGACTCAGACTCACGAAAATTTTCCTCAACCGGACTCACTCGGACTCAGAATCGCTGAAAGTTTTCCCAGCCAGACTCACTCGGACTCAAACTCACCAAGTTATTACTCACTCGGACTCACCCAGAATCATGGCTCTATCTGAGTTTGAGTGAGTCGAGTCATGAGTCCTTTAGCGTATAATTGGCTTTTTCGACCACGGTGTCAATGCTCTTTAACTCCAATATCTCGCATAATTGGTGCTCTACTTGGCACCTTTTGATCTAGTACCTTCAAAACCTTCAAATGTGAGTTATCAGTGGTTCCAATCCATTAAAAACTTTTTATTGAGAGAGATGACTCACATGAGATGTTCTTATCAAGAACTTCCTGTGAAAGAGCTTGCGGGGGAAAGTCATGGCACCTCAACCTCCCAACCCCCCGCCCTACCCCCATCCCCCTCTGTGACTCACGCTCTGATCAATAAATATTGAGCTAGCGTATGAACTCTAGGGCTTTGAAGTATGTCTGAGTTGACGGGAGTATAAACGTGAGCCGACATAAGGCTGATAGTAATGCTGAAGTGGTGTGATAGAACGATAGGTCAGCAAAAAGGCGCGGAGCTCACTCATACTCACTCAAGAAATATAATTTGCGCTTAGGGCTCATTCAGACTCACCACAGTTTTCCTTAACCGGACTCGCTCACTCGGACTCAGACTCACCACAGTTTTCCTTAATCGGACTCACCCGGACCCAAACTCACCAAAATATTTCTCATTCGGACTCACTCAGACTCAGACTCATGACGGCTGGATCTGAGTCTGAGTTAATCTGAGTGAGCGGACTCATGAGTGAGCTTGCCGACCTATGACCATGACTTGACGGACACACTGTATGTTAGATATGCCAGTGTGTGTGTGTGTTTTTCAAGTAAACCTTGTCATAACTGACAAAATTCGGTGGCGTATTATACGCAAAAAAAATCCTGCCGCCCGCGAGCGTGCAGAAATGAGGCCCTCGAAGGTGCATTGCATGGCTGGCATGCGTATTTGTATGCACCGTTTTGTAATAACTGATGCTCTCTCGATCGCGGGCTTGTCGGCGATCAGCTGTTTCTGATATGGCAATCTGACCTTTTATCGAGGTCACTTGTCCTTCACGTTGCCACATTTCATTGTTGCCTGGATATCAAGGCACGACCATCGTTGCTGCCCGTAGAACTGAAGTGTTGCGCTGCTGAGCAAGTGGATGAAGGTTCATTTCCCGGCATGGAGGAAGGAAACAGATAGGAGGGAGCATTGCGCGATGTGATAGAAATAAAGAAAGTAAAAAAGTACCACGTCAAGCACGCACACCAAGCTTCGTTTGCCCCCATTTTGCAGATAGGGTGAAAGCTGCTCCACTATTTTTTCACGCATCCACTTGCGGTGCCAGAAAGAAGCATTCTGGTCTCGCCTCCCTGAACAACTGTGCAGCTTTCGAGCGTACAGACAAAAAGTAGCAGCCAGAATGGAGCTACTTACACCGCGCTTCGGGCTCGGCTGAGTGTCGATTCGTTAATGCCACAAGCTATTTTTTTATTTTTTGGACGTCCAGGACGCTTACAAGGTTTTCAAGTCGGCACATTAGCACTCACAGTCACAGTGCATCTCGGTGTACCTGGAATCAGGCAAAAATCTGAGTTGTCGTCGCCGGTACTGGAACAACTCTATCTGCTTCTTTTGCGCGAGAAGCATGCGGACAGTGTACATATCTATACTGATGGTTCCACAAACCTCCAGTGTTCGTCCGGTGCCGTGGTTGTCCCATCAAGGGCTACCGCGATCAGCTTTAGGACTGACCACTCAACGACGTCGACAGCTGCGCAATAAGCTGCTCTGCGCGCTGCACCTTCTCTAGTCAATCGGGAACCACCTCGTCAATGGTCGATCGTCAGCGACTCAAAGGCAGCTCTACAATCTGTGCTATCATCTATGCGTCGCGGACCATACGAACAGCTCGTATTCCAAATTATATGTCTTCTCCGCACATCACATGAGAAAGGGCGCCACGTGACGATTCAGTGGCTGCGAAGTCACTGCGGCGTCAGAGTTAACGAACACGCCGATAATGCCGCTCGAGCAGCTCTGGAAGGCACACGTACAGGAAGAGACCATGCCACTTTCACGGTCCAACGCTGCGGTTGTAGTGCTTGCACAGGAGATCACGCTCTCTCTATGGTGCACAGCAAGCAGCCAGACTAACCGGACCAATCGTCAACAGCACCTGTCTCATTTGATGCATCTCTGTATCTGTGTATCAGTGGCGTATAGCCAGAGGAGGGGGGGGGGGTACACCCCTTGAATTTTTTAAAATTTTGCATGTGTGTATAAACGTGCACACATAAAACGCACGCACAACATACATAAAGTTGAAATTCAGTTGAAAGTCAGCGCGGTACTGTGTCCACTTCTCGTCTTCGTCTGTGTTTTTCGCGCTCTTAGCCACGATGAATCTGCACCAACTCGCCGAGTATTCCATGCTACTTAATACATTAAGTATCGTTGAACCATCCCCCTGCCTCCCTCCCCCCCCCCCCCCCCCTCTGAAAAATGTTCTGGCCACGCTACTGCTCTGTATGACAACTGGACTGCACCGAAAAGAGGCCGCAGTGCTTTATCGCTAATGGCTAGCGGTGGCATTCACGAAATCTTATCCATTTCGCATTGGAATGGCCGACAACGCTCTTTGCGATGCTTGCGCTGCGAGGAGACGCTACAGCACATTCTGTGCGGCTGTTCGAGATATAATGTTCAGTGACAGCCCCTGGTGTCCCCTCTTGCGCACCTTTACAATAGACCAATGTCTGTTGAAAGCATTAATTGTTACATGTCGTCGACAGAAAACATTGCAGCTGAAGGCGACGAAGGCGTTACTTTGGTTCTTAAAAGAAACGGACTTGGACAAGCGGCTGTGACAATGATGTCGCGTACCACGCAAGAGTGACGGTCTGTGACTGACTGTATGTGTGCTATGTTATGTGCTCTCTCTCTCTATTCCCTCTCCATCTTTAATCTCCCCCACCCTGTTCCCATGTGTAGGGTAGCAAACCTGTTGTCCTAAATTAGTTAACCTCCCTGCCTTTCCTTATCTACTATTTCTTCCTCTCTTTACTGCCACTTACAGTTAGTAACCTTTACATACCATTCCTAACTGAGCTTATTCACAAGGTCAACAATTAAATACGGACCACATGAACAAGAACATGAATCAGCATTGCAATGTCCACAAATAGACGGGACGTCCGCTTTCTACGAAAGTATGGAAAAAGGAGCAGTTTACATACTTTCTACAGGCTCTCTAAATCACTTCCCTGTTTGTGCGCGCACGTGTGCACTGCATCAGACTTAAATTCGAAACAATGCCAGCAAGATAGCGCCGGCACACATCGTCGTCATCAACAACAAATAACAAAGTCGCTGCAGGGACTGCGATTGACCGTCCCTTTCGACATCGGACGGCAACTTTCGGCACTCCGAAGGCCAACCGCAATTCCGTGAATGAGCGCAGGCAGCAGTGGATCCGCAGCGGAGAAGCGCTGAGAGTACGAAAGCGCAAGGGGAAAAAAAAAAAAAAACTAGAACTAGAAAGAAGGCGGGAAAGAAGAATGCTAAAGAGACACCGCAACAACGAAACTAACGTAGAAATAAAACAAATAACCGAAAACAAGTCGTCCGCGACCAACTAGTTGGGCACGGCTTCGTCCCGCGTTTCTTATGGACAGCCGAGGCGGGGTCGAACGAACCATTCATCCTTCGGGACCACTTAGCGGAGACGATAGACAGAGGGATCCCAGAATTCCAGGAAGAAAAGAAGTCGCGTGAGCCGGAGAAAAAGCGGAAAGAAAATAAACAGTCAAAAATATAAACAACGATGTGTATGGACAGATAGAAGAAAAGGACAAAGACACAAAGAGGGAAGAAAAGAAATGCGAGAAAGAGAAATTTTCCTCAAACTTCGTTGGTGAAGACAAGTCAACGGGGCTAGGCAGCAGGTCCAGGAAGAACGGACTATCCCCGGGAGGAGTTGTACTATAGTTTGTTGTCGTCGGTACCCTTGTGTCGTGGTCGCAACCCCTCCCCCCCTCCGCCAGCCCCCCTCTTCTCCCCCGCCTCAGGGGTGGCGCAAGGTAGGGGGGGGTGCTTCACTATTATTCGCATCTGCAGACCAGGCCTTTGCAGTCGGCAAAGCCTCTTTTGAATGGAAGCGGAGAGCGCGTCAGTGGCTGAGAGCGAAAGAGCCGCGCATTCTTGGCAGTTTCGGACGCCCGAGCTAAGGTGGCTAGAAGCCACCCTACCCGAGCTATGCCGTGGGGCCCCGGCAGGCCCGGTTGCGTTCCCACTTTCGGTTTGAGCCGAAAACGCGACATTCTTTTATGTCTTTACTTAGCATTTTCTCTACGGTTTCGAAAACGAGTCGCCGCCGGGCGGGCTGGAACGCCACCAAGAATGGGTCGGTGTGAAAGAAGACGTTCCTTCCCGCAAGTGAGTATGCATTTGTGCGTGGTGGTCGCTCGGCCGCTCGTTGCCCCCCTAACAGAGGACAGCTGGCGGCCTCCTGCGGACGTTTCCGAAACTAAACGACCCGCGCGACGTTTTGGCGCGCTTTTCTGAGTAAACTGCGAGTGCGCGAGTTAGCATAAGCGTACGCATTTGCGTATGGAGCTTCTAGCTGGCCACCGCCTAAAGCTGTTCGCTTTAAGAAAGAACGCAAATGTTCTTTTTTCAACGGTAATGCTACGCAAAACGCAGCACGAAGTATTTGTGTTCCATGTACAACCTCGACAACATATAACGTGAATGCCTCACTAATATTCAAACCGGTAAAACTAGAACGTTTATTCTACTTCACGAAGGAAATGTATGTTATACGACGACTAATCGTGGTGTTGATAAACACAATAATAATTTTACGAATCATGTGCTTAACATCAGCTTCTGTGAAGCCATGAATACTAATAAAGTGTCCACCTTAGATTTGGATGACACTGTACGTAACATGCTTACTTCGTAAAGGTGGTAAGTAAGGGTCGAGCGTTTCCAATATCGTTAGTACTATCTATCTATCTATCTATCTATCTATCTATCTATCTATCTATCTATCTATCTATCTATCTATCTATCTATCTATCTATCTATCTATCTATCTATCTATCTATCTATCTATCTATCTATCTATCTATCTGTCTGTCTGTCTGTCTGTCTGTCTGTCTGTCTGTCTGTCTGTCTGTCTGTCTGTCTGTCTGTCTGTCTGTCTGTCTGTCTGTCTGTCATTTAAAGTAGTACGTAAAGCTCGCGTATACAGATATAGATGATATCAAAGACGGCGCGACTAAAACAAGTACAAAAAAAACTGCATTATGCGCAGATTAACCCACGATGACATACAACACTAGTTTTAACACACGCCTTGAGCTAAGCCACACGTTCCGGCTTCCGATACAACACGGGTAAGAATTTACAATGTAGTAAAAGCAGCGAGGACAAGTCCGAGCACTGCTCGCGGTATGCGGGAGCCCCGAATCATACATCACCCCCGTCCGACAGCTACCAACAATGAGCGCATGGGCCTGAGACACACAGACCGCGTCCTTGAAGGTACTCATTAAACAAACATTAGCTGACGCCCGAGAAAACCTCGTCAGTCAAACCAACCTCCAACCGCTAATAAGAGAAAGAAGGGTATTCGAAGGAATGCCTTTGAGCTCACCGGCCATCCATTGCACGCCATCCGCAGCTAGACAAACCAACGAGCCATAAACGTATAACTGGTTGGCACCCTCTCTTTACACCGCTCTTCTTTTTCTTCTTACAGCGCTAACGCGATTGATATCAGCGGCATTTCACTGCGTTCCACGACGAGAGATAAAGAACGAGGTACCGTACATACTCGCGTAATGTCCGCAGGTTTTAAGGCGAAATTAACGCCTTACATGCGTCATCAAACGCGAAAATTAACCGGCGTCCCACGTCTGCAGCGTCGCGCCAACACGAGTGATGCAAAAAAAAAAAAAAAAACCCTCACGTGATGGCGTCACCATATGAAGTCGTCATGACGTCACGGACAGCCAAAATTTGTGACGTCATTATGACTTCACTATGTCATCATGATGACGTCATTGCATGACACCGTCGCTCGGTCAAAGGTGGGCCGATCACGGAGGCAGTACATAAACCAGGTGAGGTGCAGAAAGCTTGCAATGCCTCCGATCTTGGAGGCAGCGGATACTTCTGCACGTTAGGTGCAGAAATATCTCGGAGGGGGGCGGGGGAGGATCAATACATCTACTGAGAAGAAAAAGAAGATGGCTTTCGCCTTCGAGTCGTCTGTGAGTTTTTTAAGGGGGACTTCTTTAACAAAGTTCTGGGTGCTGCTTTTACATGGGTGCGGCCATTGCGCGAGTGTATACGGCATACATATAGTTCAATGCAAGGAACCTTCGCAGAACGGCGCGCTGTGTTTGTCCTCGCCTAATTCGCGCGATCGCCTTAATGAACAAACGCTCTCGCTTGCATCTCCTTTCGACTTGAGGCAATTTGTTCACACTGCCCCACGGTTATATAGCTTATATGCGGCGGTATCTCGTTCATCTAACTATATAAACGGTTATCGCGCGGTAGTATACACACCATCAAAGAGCGGATGTCTTATGTGGCTGTGTTTGCGTTTTGCGGCCTGTGTAATCAAAGCAATCTTAGGGCGCGCGGTTTTGTAGTAGAGGGAGGCCTGCGCACCTATAGTTGTCTATTCAATCTCCATGATATTTCATATCGTACAACGCCGTGGTGCGCATTCGTTCATTCTTCAGATAGCGCGATATGCAAGCGACAACCGCGCAGTTCTTTCTGCACGTTTTTCGCTTCCGAGAAATTTAATCTGAAGTATATACCTACAGTTTAATGATAAATGAACGCTGTGAACAAATCTATCTTACAGTAATACAATGTATGCAAGATGCGCTTTTTTTTTTATTGACATGATGTAAGGAGATGTTGGAGTACAAATGAGGCCCCGGCTACTCCTTAGCTGTTAGAGGTGTCGGACATAGATCATATGTGGTCCAAAGTTTCTGGACATGGCAAATCCGCAGCACATACAGTATACAACTTGAAGAACTCCATGACACTATGACGCTGGTGTTTTGCCATAAGATACAGTGTTGAAGCCAGGCGGGTCTTCTTTTTCTCATGAGATTGACTGCTTCGAAAATACTGTCGGACAGCAATCTTTGTTCAGTGGGGATCTTATAGCAGGCAGTCTACCTCATCCCCCCCCCCCCCCCCCATTTGGTGTCGCAATCTCGCATTTACGCTTCTTACCTTCATAGACAATGAAGATCACGGGCGTAGCCAGAAATATTTTCCGGGGGGGGGGGGTGTTTAACAGCACTTTGTGCATGCTCGTGCGCGTGTTTGTATGTGGCGTGTGCATATACACATGCAAACTTGACAAGTCGAGGTGGGAGCCGACGGATGGAACACAAAGTGCGGATAGGTTAAATAAGCAGGAGAAAGTGCCTCAGACAGGCTGGCCGACGTTACGATAGGAGGACATACCTTTGTCAAAGGCGCCTTGTCATCCTTGGTCTGTTACCTTTAAGCGGGTTAATTGTTGGTGTCATGTCTCGTGGTGTGTAATCGCCGTCTCGAAAGAAGAAACCAGTAATCTGCTTTCCACTTTCTTTCCTTCAGAAAGAAATGAAGAAAGACCCGCGCACAGAGGAAGTGCACGAAGAAAGTGGCACCTCCAACTCACTTTACGGGACTGCATCAGAGCCGCTCCACTCCCTGAGAAAGACCGAAACGGGAACCACACTTTACTTTTTACGACGTCGTTACTCATTCCAAGGCAGTGCTGCGCCTTCGCACTCCCATCTTATGTCTCCGCGTTTCCGTCTCAGCTTTGCCTGTATTCTCATTTCGGTGGTCCGCACGCGGTGCTACAGTGGTTACGGCGCTCGTCTGCTGATCTGAAGGTCTTGGATTCGATCCCGGCAGAAGCGGTCGCATTTCGAAGGAGACGAAATGCAAGAGGCCCGTGTACTGTGCGATGTCAGTGCACGTTAAGGAACCCCAGACGGTCGAAATTTCCGGAGCCATCCACTACGGCGTGCTTCGAAATCATATCTTGGTTCTGGCATGCGAAACCCTAGAAATACTTCTGAGTGTAGTCTCAATTTATGTTTATCCGTCTTGAAGGTTATCCTGAGGATTAATAAATGCTTAATTAGATACAAAGGCGTGCAAGTCTTCATCGCTCAAAGACTACCGCTAGTAGAGTACCGAACTAATCGTAAGTAAATTAAGTGCTCAGGAACCCGATAATCAAAACAGGTAACGCCAGAACGTTCGGGAGGACGCGAGCCGGTTACAACGTAGCGTATACTCTCGCGACTGCAGGCAAATATTAAACAACCTATATGCCTATTCTCGCTGCGGAAACTATGTTTTTCAGGCCGACTATCCAGCGCTCCGCGGTGCGGCTAGCTATATTTACGTATGACACTGTAATTAACTCTTGTCTGACCAGTGTGCAATGTGTTTCCTGCCTTGCACTGCCATGTACACAAGGGATATGGGAGCTTTGTCAAGCTGCTTTCTAGCAGCTTTTACTCCAATATGCCTCACACATGTATGTAAACATGCTTGTTCGAAAACTAAACTAAACTAAACCAAACGCTGACGACTGAAATCAAGAACCGTGTCATTTGCACTTGTCTGACGCGCCAGACTACATACGAGAATCTGGGAGGGCATGTTACGTAACCACTACGCTAGTGCACAAAGAAAAAAAAAACAAAAAAAACAGCCTCACACTTCCCACACACGACTCGCTACCTGGATGCCATTTCAAGCAGGGGCTGCAATGCTGCTCTCAAGACACCCCCCCCTCCCTCCTCTTTCGTTTTGTAGCCCCTTCTAAACAAATCCGCCCCCCCCCCCACACACACACACATCTAGCACCGACTGTACTCCACCCCCGGCCACACCACGCCCCTCTAACCACCCCCCTCCCACACACACACACACACACACACACACACACACACACACACACACACACACACACACACACACACACACACACCACACACACACACACACCACACACACACACACACACACACACACACACACACACACACACACACACACACACACACACACACACACACACACACACACACACACACACACACACACACACACACACACACACACACACACACACACACACACACACACACACACACACATCTAGCACCGACTGTACTTCACCCTCCGGCCACCCCACGCCGCCGTCATCAATCCCCTGCCCTCCAGCGCAGCATCAAAAAAAGATGCAGGAATCTCCCCAGCAGCCCGCAACCGAAACGGTCGTATGAGAGACCGACGCTACTGGCGTACATAGCCGTTCTGCTGCTGTATTCATGGTAAGGGGCGAGCGAGACACGGAATCTTACGAGACAGCTGGGCCCATGGCGGCGGCGGCGTCTGTGGAGGTTCGCGTTGTTCAGGTGGCCAGGGACTCAGGGAGAGAGAGCGGGCGGTACGGAATAGTTGGCATATCTCGTCGCGCGTGGCAGAATGGGACTCTGAAGCAGACCAGGAGGAAGGGGAGAGGAAGAAGAGAGAGAGGGTGAGGCGCCACTTCTGTATGCTGCTGCGGTGGAAGGTGATGCCGAGTTTGGAATGTGTGAACTCTGGCCGCGACGTTGCATCCCTGTGAGAAAGTGTGGCTCTTACAGAGAGAGGAAGCCACGCGTTGGCTTTTGCCGCCTTTCGGAAGAATACGGCTGAGGAGAACCCGACCATTTAATAGACGCCGCCACCACCCCTCCTCCCCGCCTCTTCTTCTTCTCGTACTCATTCAAGTGCCCGTAAGGAGGAAGAAGAACGGGTCGGTCATTCAGTTCTTTTTTTTTTTCCTGCATGGCTGTCCCGCCAGGGGCTACACGTGAGAGAGCAGTCGCCCACAGTGAGATACTTTCGGGGAATGCTTTCACAGTGAGAATCGTAACGCGAAAGTGGCTAAAGGCCGTGTCACACGCAGGGGTGGCACGGTGGCATTTCTTGGCACGGAGCAGGGGATTATTGAGAATTTCGATTGCTTGGTGGTGGTTGAGCGGGGGTGGTAGTGGTGGTTGTGGTGGTGGTGGTGGTGGTGGTGGTGGTGGTGGTGGTGGTGGTGGTGGGGGGGGGGGGGGGGGTGTTGGTTTGGAATAACTTTTTGGTGCGTGTGCAAATCTTTCAGGGATAGAGGTTAAAGGGATGTTGGAAGTGGGGTGTATAAATCCCTGGCACGGAGGTCGCGATTTCGATTTCCTACCGCATACCGATAGGACGCAGTTTTATAACACTCGTTCGCTTATAAACAAGACAGAAATTCAAGACGGAAGCTTGAACGGGCGTCAGAAACAGACCGCGAAGAATGTGTTGAGTCTGTCCATCGGCGTTCACGACTGCAACCCGCTTAATCCGAAGGCGGAAGCTGTCAGCAATGCATGCCTGCTTTCCACCGCGTAGGGTGCCTCGATGCGCGGAGCGCGTGGTCATTCAGGCACCCTACCACCGCGTTGCCTGCAGCGCCACCACTGCCTAAAAGCGGCCACCCATGAGCAACCGGAAGACGAAATGTCCGAGCTAATAAACGACAGTGGGACAACCCCCCAAGGGAACATCTGTTTCCGATCAGCTTGTAACAAGAAACAGACCTTGGGCTACAATCTGCGTCGATTACGGTCGCAGAGACGAATTGAAAACGGGAGCGCCCGAAGAAGCGGGGAAGGCGCGGTAGAAGGGGGGTTATTTCGCCTAAAGAGCGTGACAATCAGCGACAGGCCAGCTAGGCGACCGAGGGGCCACCATGATGGCGGGACCCGGCAGGCTGTAGCTGTGCTTATTTTTTTTAACACTCCGCGAGAACATCGTGTTTTCACTCCCAGCGTCGTTGTTGGTTGTTGACGCGTTCCTATCCCCCCCTGGCGGCAAGGTTCGAAAGTTCGATAACGACAGGGTCGCGGTTCACGGCCGAGTTTGCGAATAACGACCGGAGCTTGGAGGCGGGAGGGAGGTGGGGGTCAGAGTTCACCGGTTGTTCCTGTTTGAGTTCGCGACACGGCCTCCCTGTTATCTTATCGCAACCCGAGTGCCTTGCAGAAGTTTCAGTTAGATAAAGGCGCGGAACAGGAAGCGGGGAGGAGGGAAGCTGTAGACACCATCAGCAGAGTGTAGAGGCACGGCCGCTGGATGGAAATGCGTTTCCATTCAGCGGCCGTGGTAGAGGCGACGCGGTTTTTGTTGTTGTGGTTTAGGTGTATGCTGTACGAATTTCGCGTGCTCCCGGGAAACCGAAACCGGGTGTCAGTGGAAGTAGCAGCTGGAAGTCCTGCGCGCGCACTGCTTCCGTCCTGTGGGTCTTCGTGACTGTGTGCGTGCTTTGCTTTGTTTTTAAATCCGTTTTTATATCCTGCGGGTTATGAATCAGAGAGTTCAGATAACGGCAGCGTGGCGTGAGAACTGGTGATAGTGCAGCTCCCCGCGAAAGGAGGAGCGTAGTAGCAGTAGTAGTAGAAACTATATCAAAACGACTCCCCTAAGTGTGTCGTTGAGTGGCCCCTTGAAACGGTACAAAAGCCCACATGACCTACGTCACTGATGACGTCATCATGTGACGACATAATGACGTCACAATTCGCATAAATTTGAGACGTCATTACATGACGTCAACGCATTGCATCGCCGCTTGGTCAAAAGTGCGCCGATCCCGGAGGTCGTTCCATATATACCACGTGAGGGGAAGACATTTCTGCGCCTTATAGGGACCCTGCAACACTTTTTCATCATGGTCAGAAAACGCTGCCGATCGGTAGTCGAGGCTCCTCAGAACACGCCAGCCAAACGTCACAGCGAAGCACGCGGCCTGAAATTTGCAATTAATTCTCAAAATCAGCGAGAAATCGTTCCCTTGTCTCTCGACAAATGACGCCATAAACCGAAATGAGGGCGCCATAAACCCAAATTCCACGGCCACTGGCTGATTTGAGCATAGTGAGATGCTTAGTTACCGTGGCCCCCGCGGGATGCCGCCACGTACCAGCGCAAGCGCTCATGATCACACTCAAAGTAAGCCACGCGTTCGAAGAATAAAAAAAAAAGAAAGAAAGTGCTCAAGTTCATGACGGGCGCTGAAGAAGGTACGCATCTTCTTTACCCCTTGTCATCCCTCTCCCTGCGTAGCTTTCAGTGCTCTCGCTGGTGCGAAAGGAGAGAGAAAGCGCGTGAAGCGTGCGACAAATCGCGGTGACTCCGCTCGTACTTGACGGATTCTAAAAAAAGTTTTGCGGCAGTCGATTCGTGAAGCAGTAAGCTCTTTTGATAAAGCCACTCGACGATTACTTCGAAAAGTGTTGCGGGCCCCTTTTTTAAGCGTCAGATGGTGAAGAACAATGCACTCGACTGAGAAATTGAAGGTAATGTAATGCGTGTGTCTCACAGTGCGGCTCATTACGCCTTGCAAGACGTCTGGTCCACAGTTGTAATGCATTACGAAGTGTGCAAAAGGCTTTCGCCTTCAGGGGTTACAGAGTGTAACGTCCCGCAGAACTTTGGGGTATTAGGACAAGGGTCGGTCGTGTTCGAAGATAAACGTGCGTACTAGATGTGTACAAAACGTACCATGTAGTTGCTATACGTTAAGAAATACAGGCCGCATATATTCTCATGCGTCATATTGGTCGATTAAGGCAAATTTTAAAATCTTGCTCATCGAAAGAACGGAACGTTGTAAACAGCACCGAATGCTAGAGACAGGCATCATCAGCATCATCCTTCTCAGCCTGCTTTAGTCCACTGCCAGCCGAGAGCCTCTGCCAATGATCTGCAGTTTATTCTATCCTGTGCGAGCCGATTCCATTCTATTCCTGCGGAATTCTTAATTTCGTCACTTCATCGAACTCTCAGCCTTCCTCGACTGCGTTTGACATCGCTTGATAATCATTCTATTGCTCTTACTGTCCACTGGCTATCTGTTCTACGCATTACATGACCCATCGTTAATTCAAGATTCGTGAGTCGTTTTAGGGCGTTAAACCTCACATACTAACCTGCTACTACTACCACTACTACTACTACTACTACTACTACTACTACTACTACTACTACTACTACTACTACTACTACTACTACTACTGCTACAACGACGACAACGGCAGTAACAGCGCGACAAACAGCACAATGATTGTACTACGCGAAGGTAGAAAATTACTGCTTACTTCCTCTTAACTGTGGACCTTGATCGCTTAGTTTCATTGCTCCGAGCATTCAAGGAGGTGGTTAATCGCGCGCCCCATGCGCTTACTTATCGGGGCACAGGCTCAAACAATAGGGGGACTAACTACGTAATGTCGGGCAGCATTTAACCGCGCTTCAGGCCCTGCATCGATCATTTTTTGCCGTGCTGCAGGCGATTACCTCCGGCTTCTTCTTCCGCTCTAGAACACAATCAACCCCCGCCTTCTTTCAACCATCGCACTGTACACGACGCACTCGCGTGCGCATTAAAAGCTCGCTTCGGCATTGCTCTCAATCACACTCGCTCGAGTCCCACCCCTTGCCCACAGCGGTCGTACGCGTTCTCGTTACGATAGCCTCCGGCTACAGGGTCCCGGAAAAAGGCACGCAGCCACTGAGCATTGATTGCCGCCGACTAAACTACGCGTCACTCCTCTTCCCCCCCCCCCCCTCACCCCCCATTTTTTTTTAAAACAGCGAAGCTCTATACGATTTTACGTAAGAGATATAGGCGGCGCCACCTTGGGCTGCTAAACGAATGTTTTCTTTTTGTTATACACCGTGGCGTGAATTAATAAGGGTGCATATGGGCTTCATTTTCATCTGGACATGCAGTACACTGCACTGCTTAAGTGAACCAATCGCGTAGTGGGGTCAAAACTGAGAGGAGGGGGGGGGGGGTTGAACTCGACCGTCAATTTTGACGTATGTAAATATACGCACGAACATATATGAAGGGTCGCCCCCCATCACCCTCCTTCCTCTAGAGTACTTTTCTGGCTACGCCCGGTACTGACCTTACGCAAACTTTCCAAGTTTAGATCACAACAACGGCATACTTATTCTGTGTAGCTTCCTCAATTCGCAGTTAGTCCAGCACAGGAAGGTGGACTCAGAACGGAAGAAAACTTGTGTTTGACAAAAACTTGTCTGATTGGAGATTATAGCGGTTGAAAATAGAAGACACCAACCTCCAAGAAAAGTTTTCTTTATCGTGGTGAGCTCCGTTATCCTTTACCAGCTAGTGATGCATTATTTGGGTGCATTGACATTTCACCTTAAAAAATGTAATCATTAAATAGAATTCAATTATGCGATGACAGTAATGACAGAATGCATCGGATATGGTCGTCTATTCAAATGAAGGCAACTGAACCATTGCGATTGCCAACGTCAGTAACGGCACGCTTCCCTGGTAATCGTACTTGGCGTCATTCAATAATTTTGTATCATGTCTTTCATTATGTTAGCTCATTTAACACCGATTTCACGTTTCTGCCGCATTCACCGTGTAGTTACAGGCTCCAGCCACTTCCGCATGCACGAAGGTGCAGTATTGCTGCGCCATCTATCTGCGTCCAGCGAAGACACCACATTGAACAAGGGAACAGTCAACCATACCGAAGAAAGCATAAAGAAGAAAGTTATAGGTGTGGTTATGAAAGCAAATGTTGCTGAGGTCTCACCTCTTTCCACTAATTAGGTCTTAGATCTAATCAGATAATGAGACCGCTTTGCCGAACGCGATCTAATTAAATGGTCTTAGAAAGGTTGCTTTACCAAAACTTATTTTGATCGCTTAGAACAGAACTAAGTTAGACTAGAACAAAATAGACTTAGGGAGCTTAACTTAAAATGGAATAAACTAGTTTAGAACGAGGTAAACTTAATTAGATCACTCTGCGGAAACTGATGCGGTCTAGACTGCCAAAGCCGCTCTAATTCACAAACATCAGCCAGTATACCTGTAGTTACAGTGACAGTCTATTTGCACCTCAATAGCTCGTGGTCACGTGACCTGATCATCTACGTCACATGTGACGTCAGCGGTTGAGCGGCACGTCACTTTCGACTTTGGCAGTGGTGATGCTGGCCTAAAGGAGTACTGACACGAAATTCAAATATTTTCTGGCTGTTGCTCTAAATAAAAACACGGGTATTGAGAACCATAAAAAACAGTGTCGTAGTGCTTGGGAATGCATTGAACATATTTTTAATGCCGCTACCTCACAAAATCAATTTCGGTTTCGGTATCGATGGGGCGGCATCGCAGCGACGCGTCGACACAAGTTTGACGTCACGGGAAGACTTCAACTCGTGACATACGAGTAACAGCTGCCAGATTGCTGTCAGTCGCACGCGGTTCACGTAAGCAACGACATCGTCCAGAGACTCTGACAGCGATTTCTGCGATTTAGGCTACATGCAGGACGCAGATTTGGCAAACCCAGTGGACTGTGTTGACTTGTCGTGATAATACCCATTGCGATGGGGCTGGCTTGCAGATGCTGGGCGACGAAAACTTTAAAATCAAAGTAAAATATTTTATACGTATTGTCTGGCCGCGGTTGGTGGAGAGCGTTGATAGTGCATACCATAGTGAAGGACTATGTGCATACTAAGGAAACGAAAAATGTCCCTCTTGGGGTGCGTGAAAATCGTGTCAGTACTCGTTTAAAACAATGAGAACCGCGAAGCCGCACGGCGTAGGTCATTGGCCCTCCTTAGCGACACAGGCCAACCAGTGACGCTGGTAGAATCGCGACACTTATGCAGTGCCAGGCAGAACCGTCTCCTTTCATTCAGGTTGTGCGGCGGTGGTATGAACGTGACGTTCCTACTCTGGTCACGTGACCCCGAGCTGTGGAGGTGGAAAGAGTTACACGATACCTCATGCATTTGCCCAACATGACTCGAAGGCGAATGCCATCTTCTTTTCATTCTTTTAAGTGTGTACCACTTTAGGGGCCCGGCTTGTCGTCCATCCGTAGATCTCACGTGGGTTGATGACGCTCACAATGGAGTGGTCAATACGGACCTAAAAACAAGGCTAGCAATGCTCAAAACTGGGTTCGAATAAACGAACAAGGTCTAATATAATGTAATTGACAGAAATAACCAAGAAGTAATCACAATGATTAACTTAAAATACCTAAGAATGCTTCGGCAACATAAGGCTGACACCGAGCCGCGCAAGAAAGGGCGCCACCGCTTCAGCAAGCGCGCGATTGCTCCTCCTACCGGCGCTTCTCCGGCGCTACATCCGAAAGGAGAAACAACCTAACGGAACTCGCTGCAGACGACACGTATCTCAACTGCCGTCACAATCAGGAAGTCAATAAAGCGCAGCAAAAAGTAGCGCGCGCATGTCGCACACCGCGCTTGCGAATCTCCCTAACAAGATTCTACTCGTGCTGGGAAAATCCTACGTGCTTACCTCAAACGTTGACGTCATCGACGGTTTGGTAAACGGAGCACTGGGAACTCTACGAACGGGAATCGCTGGGTTTCCGTTCTACGCACTTCCTCAGGTTTCACAGTAGAGGAGCCGCCTTTAGCACAGGATTTAGAACTACGTCAGTCGCTGCCCAATTTTTTTATTCTTTCTTTCCAGTCGATTATACTGATCCACCCTCCTCTCCTGATAGCATTTGCACTACCTTCGGGATTGGAGCTTTTGGAAGTTTTTGTGCACGTCACTTGATTTTGCAGTGGCCCCGGGATCGGCCCACATTTTACCAAGCGACGATGACATGTGATGAAGTCACCATGTGGCGTCCCGCTATGTATACGTTACATTGACGCATGATGACGTCACAAGTTTTGGAGACCTGTGAAGCCATAATAGCGTCAGAAGGTGACGTCATCACATGATGATAGTTCGAATCACTTGGTGTTGACGCCGACGCCGCCGACGGTCACCTTCCACGTTTGTCGAGGCATTCAAATAGACTGTCCCGTATTTCCACCTCAACCCCGCGTCGATCTCTCCCAGTCGGCGGGTTGTAGATGCGACGGGGCCCTTGCAATATCTCTGTAAAACGCGTAGGCAAAGCGGGCGCATTAATGACACCCAGAATTGTTGCTCACGGGCCTCGCGCTTTCCAACCAACGATGGGTGTGTTCCGCTCGGTCAGTGCCTAGGATCATTAGTATTGGCTTCCCTCGCCGTTTCCGCAGTCGCTGCTACCTACCTGGTGGCCCTTCTCGCAGTTCTCGGTCATACGGGGCGTGTACCCACACCCGCAAAAACCTACAGGGTATCGGTTACAGAAGGCGTTCGGCTTTCGTGCGGTAGCTGGAGGCACAGAGCGCGGTCTCTCCTTGACACCTTGTGGATGACAGGCAGAGGCCAGAAGAAGGAGGAGAGGTATTACCGCAAACATCTGCACATTGAAAGCGTGTTTATAATGGGTAATCGGGATGTAAGACAGCCTGGGTTTAATCTCCGATGTGAATAAAGATCGCACGTGGTTAAAGCCGTAAACCATAGGTTGGTTTGTTGGTATAGGTTTACGGTAGTTAACGTCCCCAATGCGACTCAGGCTATGGGAGACGCAGTAGCGGATGGCTAAGGATAATTACGAATACCTGAGTTTACTTAACATGTACCGACATGGCGCACTGACCTTCTTTTTCCCTTTTTTCGCTGAAGGACTTTATGCGAATCAAACAAACGTGTCTATAATTGTGGTTGCACGAAGTGTCATGAGATATCGACACCATCGTCCGGTAACCCGGTATTCCGAAAAGCCCTTAGCGTATACCGGAACACCGGACAATATGATATAAAAACATCTATTACGGTATACCCATGGCGTTGCACGCGAATACGCGTAAACAAACGCGACCCTGAACCCTCGTAAAGGAGCACTCCTTTAACGGAACTCCCTTTTCACTCCTCTTCTTTTAAGGCGACAGCCTTAAACGCTTCACCAAACGCGAAAATTTGACCGTCGGCGTCGGCGTCCCGCGGCGCCGGGAACGAGTGACGCAAAAAATCATCATGCGATGACGTCACCATATGGCGTCATCATGACGTCCAGGATCGCCAAAACTTGCGACGTCATCATAAAGTCACAAACCTCGGCGTGACGTCACGTGAGGCGACGTCACATGATGCCGTCATCACATGACGTCGTAGCTTGGTTTCAAAAGTGGGCAGATCACGGAGGCAGTGCAAAACCGGGGGGGGGGGGGGGCGTTGCCTCCGATCCTGGAGTCAATGCAAAACCATGCTAGGTGCGCAAAGCTTTCTGAGGGTGGAGGGGCAGGATCAATACATGGACTGAAAAGAAGAAGGAGATGGCTTTCGCCTTCGAGTCGTCGCAAGTGAATGCATAAGGAATCCTGCGAGTTTTTGATTCTTCCTTTATCTGGCTGTGGGCGAAGGCAGCGATAGCCAGTCTCTCTGACGCGTTTGTGTGGTTGTATTGTTTTGTTTATTTGTTTCTAGACGAAACGCCTCGACCGACATACGGGCGTACAGGGTCACGAGGAGTTCTCTTTCGCTCGCGAGCCGCTTGTGTTTTTACGTCAGTGAGTCGTGTGTACGTGCCCGCCTTATTATTATTGTTATTTCTTTCGTGAGGAAAGTAGCCGGGTCTGACCGTACTTGACACCGTTTTGTCAGAATATCAGTCACACAGTTTCCTCGATCTCACGCTTGCAAGAAGGCCCCCGCCGTATACAGGCATCTACGATGAAAGATGGCGGGAGGTGCGAAATAGAAAATAATAATAATATCTGGGGTTCTACGAGCCAATAGCTCGATATGGTTATGATGCAGGCCGTTGTTAGTGGTGCGTGTTGTATTGGACTGTCTTGACTCATCCATATACCCGGCCAATCTCCACCGTAGTGGGTGCGAGTCTTTCGATCAGTAAGGAAAACAAACAAGAACAATGCTTAAGCTAACATTTAAAATTTAAACGTTCCATGATCACTTTCTTTGGAGGCCTCGGCCCTCGAGCCCAGCGACAGGGTTGCAGCAGCCTCTTGTATAATCAAACGGATTTAGACTATGGAATCAGACTCCACTTTCTCCTTTTTCTTCTAGCAAAATTGTATATTTCTATTTTAATTGATTTCTTTTCGTAAATGTATTTATGCGACCTATTTATCCATTCCATGATTCCCAAGTTCAACGTTCATTTTATTTCATTACACTTCGGCTTTCGTAGTATTTACGTCCTGTGCTAAAAAATGTCGTAGAGACCGCCCCCCCCCCTCCTCCTTGTTTGTTACTTGCCACTCACCTTCCTTTATTTGTATGCAGTAAAGGAAATGCCTCACTTTCCCTGCAGAATGCTACACAAGCTGCTTTGCAATATTTGAATGCAATTGAGGTACACTTAAGCCAGTTGCCCTACACTGCACTCTGCATGTGACGCTTGAGTCATCCTCATATACATGCTTTCCTTCTGTCTCACTCCCCTCCTCGTTCCCGTCCCCACATGGAGTGTAGGAAACCGGAGAAGGCCTTGTTAACGTCCCTGCCCTTCCTTCATCCTCATCTCTGACAAGCCATCGGGATGGCAGACCAACAGGACATCTCGGCATACGTCGTCTTGAACACCCAGGCGGCGTGTCACAGGTACGCCCGCGAGCAAAAGTATACGCGGACCACGGTAGCGCTGAAATTGCCGCCTGCGCCGTCTAGCGGCGAGTCGTCTGCTGTTGAGAGCATTGCGCTGTCGAGGGCATTGCTCTGGCTAATACGGCCTGAACAATACTCTCAACAGTAGGTGGCTGGTCATGGCTGGCCACTAGACGGCGCAGGCGGCAATTTCGGCCCTGCCGTGGTCCGTTACTTTTGCTCACGGGTGTACCTTAGAGGACCATCACCGACGAAGTCAGCCGGAATTCCGGGACCTGAACTAAGCCTAAATCTAGGCCTGTTCTGGCGCCCAACCTATACAGGCCAGGAGAACAATGAACTTGCCCATTCCTTAGCTCGAGAACTTACCGGCCGAGCTCTGCACCCATGGGCCACAGGCGATATACACACTCCTTGGAGATCCTGCCTACAGAAGAGGGGACACGACAACCTAGAGAAACAGCGCCTGAACCGCAGAACTGTATATGACAATGCCTCATGACAAAACTCACTAAGCGAAAAGCGTCGTACTGAGGTCAATTACCGACCAAGACATATTCTCACTTGCACAAACTTCACAAGACATACCCAGACATATACATGGACGTATGCCCCCCATGCGGAGGAACACTACTGCATATAACGTATATCTGCTCGGAGATACCAATCTTGGTCGACTCTGGGAATACACAATAAATACGAACGTGGTCGCGGGAGGCGCGACTTGCCGATCTGACCCAGGGAAGACAGCTGGCAACCTTGTGTCAGGCCCGGCGAGCTGCTGTGGCCAGCGGGGCCCAGGAAGAGTGCCCCCGCCAACGGTGATTCACTTATCAACTACCAACTATCCTAACAACTGTCTACATACCAACTGGTCTAGCTTACGACTCTTTCGATCCACGTACTGCTGTGTTTCATTAAAGTTTATGCGCTCTCTGTCTGTCTCTCTCTCTCTCCCGCTCTCTTCATAAAGCTACGCATTCCTTGCGACTCGTGCTCCTGTGTGTGCGTGTCATTAGTTTCTGAACTCTACACATCTACAGACTGGTACCGCCCGACACTCTGCAATGTTTAACTCTTTGAGATACGCAAGAAAACAAGAGACTTCCCACCTGCGTCAGAAACGGCGCTTCCGGTGAAATTTGCAAGGCATTGATGCCGACAAATATACAATGTTCTGCTAAAGCTAGCTTAAACGAGTCACATGTGCAAGTTATACGTCCCTCGACGAGGTAGTTCTTTAGATACACCTGATTTGGTCATGGCTATTCATAGGGACATATGTACCCCGTGTACCTCAAGGAGTTAAAGAACGAATTGACTCTCGGCTCATCCCTTTAGTGGGTACGCGCCACAACTCTGCCTTAGCATCATCATCATCCTCGTCAGAGAGCTGTCGACCGCGGAGGCAGCGCGGCAGCCATCGAGGCGCGCTCCGTGCCGATTCCCGTGCTTGGCCCGCCGTCGGTTTCCCGAGCCATCGGGGCCTCCGCGGTCTCGAGACCGGCACGGTGCACCGTGGCACCGCCGGAAAGGGTCAGCACCCTCGAGCATCGTCGTTGAGAGGCGGCGCGACCTGCCCGGGCCGAAATCATGGCTGCTTCCGCCGCGAAGTCCCCGCCCGTTGCAGCGACCCCGGCCGCGGCCGCGGTTCCCGAGGGTGAGTGGGTCTGCCCCGAGGGCGCTAATTGCCGTTGGTGCATGATGACGTCGACAATCTTTAGACTCACTCTGCGAAGAGAACCTAATGAAACCAACAGAAAATGAATCTAAGGAACGTATGGGGAGGCTTCGCTTTTATGTTTTAACTGTGATAAAGCTTAGAATAACAAAAAGCTGAGCTAATCCGGAAACAGGGGGTGGGTGCTCGAGCCGACGTTTCGAGAAGTCCACTTGTCGAAACGTCGGCTCGAGCACCCACCCCCTGTTTACAAATTTTTTCATCGCAAGCAATGAAAAACGCACTGCGGTTTCATGGACGGAGCATAACGTTTCTTAAGTCGTAAACCGATTGGATCGTGCTTGTAACTCCTTGTCGTTAACAACTCATGTCCAAGTCAGAAAATGCCTCTCGATGAGCCACTCTTAAAGGGCACTGACAAAAATTTTAGTGTGGTGTTTTGTTCTTTTTTTTTTTTGCTCCAGTATGTTGCTGGAGGCCTATTAGCCATAATACGGCACATCGCTTGCAGAAGCGCGCTGCAGATAATTGATTGCAGTCTGTTTATTACCGACCAGTTTCGGTTTGGGAGAGCTCCGAGATCGACAATCCTCCCTGAGCAACTAACGCCATCTAGCGTGTGAAACGGCACACAACTGGGACGCACCTCCGCGCTGCCTGCATGGTCTTTCGCATGCATCATGTGCAGCGCGATGTCGTTGCCGTCACCGCCATGATCGTCACCTGGTGGCAAAAACTTTCTTGAGGCTTCCAAACGTTCGCCGCGGGCACGGACTCGCAAGCAGCCGCCGAATAGTGGCCTTCTGGCGCAAACGCGGCAAAAGCGCAATGGCGACTATGACGTCATGATTTAGCTGGACACCTCGGAGCTCGGCCGCATTGGTGACGTCGCGGAAGTATTGGGGTCCCCTTCAGGTCGCTTTGTGTTATGGCAATGTCGCGAGGTGCGGCGTGCAGCGTTAGATCGGGCATGCGAACTTCGAAATTCATATAAATTACCTTCCAAGCTGTAAGGCGGAGGTCAAAACTCGCGCCTCTGATCAATAAATGTATGAACGCTAGTGCGCTGAAGTATGTGTCAGCAGACGTAATTAGATGCGAGTATAAAAGTGAGCTGACCTAAGGCTCAAAATAATCCTGAGGTTGAGAAGACAGGACCATAGGTCGGCCAAAAATTCGGAGCTCACTCAAACTCACTCAAGAAATATATTTTGCGATTAGGGTTCACTAGGACTCAGACTCACCAAGATATTTTCTCAACCGGACTCACTCGGACAGAAACTCACCAGAATGTCACTCAGGTCGACTGACCTACACTCAGAATCGCGGCTCGATCTGAGCCTGAGAGAGCCTGACAGAGTCGACTTATGAGTGAGTTTTCCGACCTATGGTCAGTACCCCTTTAAGAATTCACACTTGGAAAACCAGCGCGAAAACAACGGACGCTTAGAAAGCACACAGGACGAGCACTCGTCCTGCGTCCTTTTTCTGTGTCTCCGTTGTTTTCGCGATCGTTTTCCAAGTATGCATTCGTAAGGATACAAGACGAGGGCTCGTCCTGTGGCCTTTTTTCTGTGTCTCCGTTGTTTTCGCGATCGTTTTCCAAGTATGCATTCGTAAGGACACAGGACGAGCGCTCGTCCTGTGGCCTTTTTTCTGTGTCTCCCTTGTTTTCGCGCTTGTTCTTCAAGTATACATTCGTAAGGACGCAGCACGAGCGCTCGTCCTGTGTCCTTTTTTCTGTGCGTCTCCGTCGTTTTAGCGTAAGTATGCATCGATTCCAACTCGCCGACCTTTCTACATTACTCCTCTTAAAAGGATATACTGACACGAATTTTAAATATTTTTGTATTGTTGCGCTAAATAAAAGCACTGGTGCCAAGAACCTTAAAAAGAGTTGTGTGGTGTCTGGCAATGCATCAAATATTTTTTAATACCGCTACATTAAAAAAAAAAAAACTCTTTCGGTTTCGATATCGAAGGGGCGGCTTCTCAGTGACGTGTCATTGAAGCATGACGTCATGGGGAGACAGCAACTCGCGACGTACTAGCGGCAGATCTGTCATTTGTTCGTGATGCACGTTAGCAAAAATGAGTGAATTGTCATCCAGTGACCCCCAGAGTGACTTCTGTGGTCTAGGCTGCATGCAGGACGCAAAGTTCGCAAACTCAGCGGACCTACGTTGACTCGTCGGGATAATGTCCATTGCGGTTGGGCTGGCTTGCAGATGTCCAGCGACCTGGATCCCTGACACCAAAATTGAAACTTCAAGACGTCTGTGTTGTTTGATTGTTCCGTATACGTGGGCACTTCTGACCGATTATTAGTGGCGGGCGTTGCCTTTAAGATACTTTAATTTGATTTTAAAGCGTGAGTGCTCATCTCAGTTGGCCGTACCTCGCGACATCGCCACTGGTATGACGTAGACCGAGGCCGCGCGTGACGTTCCATGAGTAAAGCGAGTATTGTCGACGTCAGAGATTTGTGGGGCGCGCACAAAACCACGACTGGCACCCGGCTAGGAATATTGTTCGTCACCGCTCTCGCTGTGTTGTGGGGCTGCTCTCAATGTTGTCCTGGCTGCTTCGGCGAGGAATGTTTTTTTTTTTTCTGGGGAGGCGGGGAGTGGGGGGGGGGGGGGACATGCGCTTAACAATGCCGAAGCACTCGCATCGTTTTATTCTTTACAGCACGCGGGACCCCGATTTGAAAACTGCGCTTTCAACGACACCAAAACTTGAGTGCACGTGATTTTAGGCTATCTCCCGCTGTGGGGCGCTAGTTTCTTATCGCATTTAGGCGGGCGTTTCGAACTGACGCAAAATAGTTCTCAATTAACAACGCTAGCAGTAATTATACGATATGTTAGGGCATTTGCGATCCATTTTCGGGATTACCAGACACAGGGCTACAAATTACAGTAAAAAAGTCGCAAACAAAACTTTCGCTGTCAGGGGTCCTTTAAAATCGAAGTGAAATATTTTATACGTGTTGTCTGACTCCGGTGTGTGGATAGCGTTGACACTGCGGGCCAAGGAAATGAAAAAAAAAGTCCCTTTTTCGATATCTCAAAATCGTGTCAGTACGCCTTTAAAAAAGTACGTGTCTCTGTACGCGCTGCCACAGTCGACGCCATGGAGGAAAAGAAGCGTACGGCGGCCAAGATCGTCACCTCGCTGTTCCCGCGCATCCCGAAGGTTACCACAGTGCTGCTGCAGTTCTACATCACGCGGGAGGGCCAGCTCGCACTGGATCAAGAGCCGCTCATGTTCTTCTGCCGGGAACAGGTGCTGCTCGCCGCGCAGGAGATCCTTGACAAGCTGAACAAGCAGGTGATCACGTACCAGGACGTGCGAGACATCGCCGAGAACCTCATAGGTATCCTATGAAGCTTGTCCTGCAGTAGACGGCAGCGTCGGAACAGATAGCCTAGCGCGTGCTCTAAAGGTCGACCCACGTGGAGCGATTTCCCAGCGAAAAAGCAATTCAGCCAAAGTTCCACGCTGTCGGGCAGCGAAGCTGAAAGCGCGCGATTGTATGCGATTGGCTAGAGAGATCGCGTGGTGTCGTAAATCCGCCGCTAGATTTAAAATGCGCGCGCGTATACTTGATTGGGTAAGGTGAAATCACGTGATCTGCGAGCTCGGGCAATGGTTCTCTGCAGACGCCGACTACTACTGCAGCTACTACTACTACTACTACTACTACTACTACTACTACTACTACTACTACTACTACTCCTCCTACCACTACTACTACTACTACTACTACTACTACTACTACTACTACTACTACCATAGGTGTGCGCAAGGTTCCCCTTCACGGGGGGCGAAAGCGGGCGAAGGTTCATCGCAGTCAATTTATGGGACAGGCTTTGCCCCCCCCCCCCCTCTTAGGTGACTAGGGGGGGCGGCCGCCCCTCTGCCCTCCTCCCCCCCCCCCCCGGCGCACGCCTATGACTACTACTGCTGCTGCTGCTACTACTACTACTACTACTACTACTACTACTACTACTACTACTACTACTACTACTACTACTACTACTACTGCTGCTACTACTACTACTACTACTACTACTACTACTACTACTACTACTACTACTCCTACTACTACTGCAGTAAAAGCTCATTAATTCGGAAAATCGCATAATTCGGACGGGTTCCCTGGTCCCGGCCAGCATACGCGTTGTTTAATGGCATCAAACTCTCGTTAATTCGCTCACATTCGGCCGCAACCCGGTTGATTCGGACGATCGTCGGAGCACGCCTAGTGCGAAGCGACGCAAAGGAACGAAAACGGCGACCGCCGAAACGGTCGTGGGCTTTGTGAAAGGCGTCGTCGCCGTCCACTATCCCGTTCTCGGCACGTATATTAAGACATGGGTTCAGAGCCCGTTTCGGCTTAAGACACGGGGGTCTTGAGCTGCGGTCACACTGGGAAATCGCGAATGACGAAGATTGCGGCTTACGCTGCTCTTTCGCGAAATAGACCCTGTATTTACGTATTCCCCAAGAAAATGAAAGTGCACTGATGTTAAAGTCCTTTATTGTTACTTGATACTTTTAATCACTGGGCATTCGGTTTATTCGGAAAGTCTTCCCGGTCCCGTGAAATTTGAATTAAACAGCTTTTACTGTACGATCGACACAGGCTAGCCTAAGACAGTTTCGATGTAAAATACACGTTCAAGCAGTTGTCCGAAGTTTTGCGTATGAGGGTTTTCTTTTCTTCTCTTTTTTTTCTTTTTATTAACAGCGAAGTTAAAGGGACACTAAAGAGAAACAATGAATCGGTTTAGATCGATAAATTGTGCTCTGAGAACTCTAATGTCGTTAATTTCGCCATCATAGGTTTATTATAGAGAAGATCAAGGTCAAAGTTTCATTTCTAAATTTCGCGCCGAAATCTTCCTGCGTGACGTCACGGATTTCAAAGTGTATTTATCGTAATTCGGCGCCATTGGCTCAACAAAATTACCCCAAAACTTGGTATGTTAAGTCTATGGCCCCCTCAGAGGACAATGTATACTTCATTTTTACCGATTAGGAACTACGCAGTCCCTAGTAGGCACCGTCAATCAAAACATGTTACGTAATGGCAAATCGTGTGCAAACTTCAAAGTGGCGTCGCCACCCACATTTTGTTTTTGTGCGTTTTCCCGCTTACTAAACGTCTTCTCGCAGCATGCGTAGTGTTTTTGGGGTTGTGAAAGAGTACTTTACTAATATGAGAAAAAATCATTTTGCTCTTTAGTGTCCCTTTAAGCTTTTCGTTTGTCCGCGTGGACCGTACAGAAAACTCGGGCGGCTATGCGCCACAGCAATTTGGGCAAGCCCCACTCCCGAGTACAAGCATTTATAGGAACCACATGAATGCGCTGCTGGTAAGAAAGGGAAGTGGGGCTGGGGAGGAGGGAAAGGAGTGGGAGAGGGTTAAACATAGCATAGCCATACATAGCATAGCGACAGGCGGGAAAGGAAAGTGAGGAAGAGAAGAAGTGATGTGAGAGAGATAGGAGGAGGAGGGCAGATGGTGAAGCATAGGATATATACTTGTTAGTACAGTACAGAAACATGGTAGGAAAGGGAAACGACGATGAGGAGGAGAAAAAGGAGGAGGGGAAGACCACCAGTTCCGCTGTCTCCTCCGTCTTCGCACCACAATAGAGCGCAGTTGCCCCAATTTTTTTTCGGTTCTAAAATGAACACATCTCGCTGATGCATGGACAGGGTTGCACAACCTGGCCTACAAGAAGAGTCCCGAGATCGCCAAGGTGACTGGCGACAACATTCGCAAGCTGATGATCATCGTGGGCGAGCTGGCCACCTCGCTGGAGAAGGTGTCCGAGGTGCCGCCCACGGACTGGATGGGCATCGGCGACACGGTCGTGGCCAAGACCGCGACGCTGAACATGGCTGAGGTGGCGCCCTTCTACACGTACATTCCAAAGATCAAGGACTTTCTTTCAGTCAAATTGCTCGGTGCCGGCGGATTCGGGTAAAACACTTCTCCTGGTCCCGTCCTCCACTCGCGCTCGCATTAATTTCTTTACGGGTATATCAGGCCACCCAAACTCACCTCAGCTAGCTGTCCGCAGTCACGAAATTTTCTCCCGATGGTCCGGTATGATGAAGGTTAGAGCGGGGGGGGGGGGGGCGATTTTAGCATAAGTGTCAGCGCTAATGTTACCATTTGACAGAGGGACTTTCCCATGCCTCATATATGGGTAATTACTGAAGAGGATTTGAGGTCGGGTTGCGAGAAACGTGCCGACACTGATCTCGAGAATGACTGAAATCTGCAAATCTAGACGCCGATCCTGAATTATAGAGTTCTGTTCCACGGTTGTGTTTTAGCACATGGTGATGGGATCGGGTGCCTCACGAAAATAAATGCTTTAGACGAGTCGCGTCTGTGTAGGTCATGAAAATACTTATTGCGAAAAATGATACGTAAATAGTCATGTGCGGAACTGGTCGCCAGTGAAAGATTCGCGGGCTGAGTGTTTGAGATCCCTCATCTATATCATAATTGGCTACACTGCAGTTAACGACTATATTCTTTAAATGCAGATATTGTAGTGAAAACGGACACTTGTATACAAATGTTCGCTTTCACTGACCTTCGTTACACCTCAACAAAATGTTTCTGTCTGATATTGTTCATTGTTTGAATCGTAACTACCCGTGCGTACTGCATTGAAATGCGCAATCTGTTTTATTTGGCTGCTATGAAGCCGTCCGTTGTGTAAAGGTGGCCAGGGTCACCTCAAGCTGCTAACTGCAGCTTTTATTGCCTGGTCATCCTCTCAACTCAGTGGCAAATATATTCTATTCAATTACATTCAATAATGTCCCCTATATACCTGCCTCGACTCCATTGTATGTCGGATTCAACAGGTTAAACCATAGGCCTGCGTAAGGTTCTGCATTAGTGGGGAGGGAGGGGGGGAGGATGTCTTATATGACAGCCTCCTCTGAAGCTACTAGCTCCTCGTGTTCGTGTAACATTTCCCATCATGCTCCTGTTTCATTTTCTTTTTTGCTACGCTCATGGCAAAAAATAAAAAAAGTAAACAAGAAGTGACAAGCGCGCGCCTAGCGTCCACAAGCCAACCTCCTCGGACCCCACCATGGCCTCCGAGATGGCGGGCGCGCGGCTCGCCCGCCATCTCGGAGGCCATGACCCGCACTCTTCCTCACTCTCCATGCGCTGGTCACAATTCCCAGCATGCTTCTTTTTCATACTTTATGGCTGCGCCTCAAAATTTGCACCTGACGCTCCCTCCAACTTTTTTTGCCTGCGTGCCTGAGACGCTTGATAGGCCTGATTGTATTATTGAGTTCTCATCGGAGGTAATAAAATTGAGGTCGCGTAAAGTACGTTTGCAAAGACGTGTTAACGGAGAGTGCAGATGACGACGCACTGTATAGTTCACAAAACGAACAATCCGACGCGATCTCGAACTCGGAGTGGATATGGTGGCGCCATCTAGCAAAAGCGCGTTAAGACGCTTCTTGCTGCAACCACGAGTCCCGCGCGCAGTAAATTACCCGAATAGCCTTGAAGCCCTCAAAATGCTTCGTATAAACATCAAACCCCGGTCGCACGTATCTCATGCGTAAAAGCGCCCGTGTTTGATTTATGTTTACAGTATTACTAGGGGTGGATAGCGCTAATTTTAGCCGTTCTGTAAATAATTGCACAGGCAACAATGACAGCGGTAGTGTAATGGCGGTGTTCCGGCCTGGCTTTTCTTTTAGAGTCTATGCTAACTCTATGGCTACTATGGCTGCACGCCCTCCCGGAGGCCGTGCCCGATATGCGCTAATGCTTTGGGACGATCATCCGTCGCAGCGCTGTGTACAAGGTGACCTACAAGCCGACCAACCTGGTCTGCTCGATGAAGCTGGTGCCGTGCGACAAGTTCCAAAGGCACAAGCAGGCCTGTATCGACAAGGTGTGCGCGTCCGTCATCGGGAACCCGTTCCTTGTGAAGTACTACTGCTGCTTCGCTACCCGCGTAAGTACACGTCACAGGGACCCCTGTACAAAGCCCCGTAGAAGCCCTGCAACAAGCCCTGCAGAAAGCCCTGTACAAAGCCCTGTAAAAAGCCCTTAAAAATCCATGTAAAAACCATGTAAAAGCCCTGCAAAAAGCCTGTAAAAAGCCACGCGAAACACGAAATACAGGGTCTGTTCGTAAAGTAATGAGACTTGGCCTGGTAAAAAGAATCCATTAACTCCTTAGATGCCTCATCGAACGCGAAAATTGACCGTCGGCGGCGTCAGCGTCCCGCGGCGTCGGCGTCAACACGACTGATGCAAAAAAAATCACGTGATGGCGTCACCATATGACTTCATAATGATGTCACAGATCGCCAAAATACGACATTTTGGCGTCATGGCGTCACTATGACGTCACATGATGACGTCATCACAATACATCATCGCTTGATCAAAGGTGGGCCGATCACGGAGGCTGTGCGACAACCGCAAGAGGCGCAGAAAGCTCTCGGAAGGTGGCCGGTGAAGATCGGTATATCAGCTATATCGACTGAGAAGAAAAGGATCGTTTTCGCATTCGTGTCGTCTTGCGCGAATCCATAAGGGACGCTGGGTTTTGATCCGACAAGTACATATGTAAATTCTTAAAATTGTTTTCTTGGGCGTCGATACATCGATTACGACGCGGTTACCGGCTGCAAAGACCCCCTGAAAGCCAACTGCCATGCTCGCAGACTCTATGACAGCCCATTTGGATGGCGGGGGCACCGTCGAAATCATGACCTTTCTGGCTTCTGTTGAGCTTTGAAAACAGGAAGAAAGTTAACATGAGTGCTGATGCAGTCCTGATACAGCCCTTTTTATAGGCACTTAGGACTTGGCCTTTCACTTCACGCAAAGCAAAAAAAAAAAACAAAAAAACTGATATATCATGTCACTAATATTCAAAAGGACACTAAAGTGAAACAATGAATCACTCTAAACATAAATTTTTCTTTGAGAACTCTATTATCGTTAATTTCGCCTTCATAGGTTCATCAATACAAGTTAAAATAAAGCTCATATGTTCATTTTTAAGTTTCACTCCGAAATCTGCCCGTGAGAGTGTCAACGTGACGTCACGGATTTCGAAGTGTTTTTACGTGGCGAAGACGCGTAAAATTTGGTGAAACTTGGCACATTAAGTCGCTGGCCCCATCAGAGGACAAGGTACCACATTTTTGCTGATTAGCAATAATATGTAGGCTTAGGCGACGCCGTCACAATCTACGACGTAACGGCGGGGTTCGTGCAAGAACTTCAATGTCGTGACACCACATTCCACGCTTTCTCGCTGACCGCGTTTCTTTCGCGTTTTCTCGCTGAGCGAGCGCATCTTTCCGGTAAGTGCTGAGATTACGTTATTTGGAAAAGGTAACTTACGAATAAGGAAAAAGAAAATGAAGACGCTTGCACTCGACCGCGCAAGACTTGATAAGCGAAGCTGGTCGATTATATTAGGAGGCTCTATCGGCTAATGCTATATAGGTCACCTGGCTAAGGCCCGCGGTTTCAAATTTGGTTTAAGCAAGGTCATTTTTCAGCTTTTTATGGCTCTTGGATCGACCACCTTCACAGTTACCAAGTTTTGCGCGGCCGAGTGCAAGCTTCTTTATTTTTTAACACGAAAGTGTTTTATGCCAGGGTCCACCAAGTACTTCCGTTACAGGATATGACGATCATGAACGGACGCCGAGGGGTGAGAAAGAAAAAAACCAAGAAAAAGATCCGCCGCTGGGAATCGAACCCACGACGTTGCGACCGCGACGGTAAGCGCTCGACGCTAAACCAACTAAGCTACCTGGACACTTCACGAACGCGCCTTATATCTTTCACACATTCTTTCTCGCACGGTGCTCTCCGTTGGCGGTGTAGGTAGGCGGGGCGGAGCGGGGCGGTACCGCCGTCCGTGAGAGGTGAAAAGAAGTAATGCGTCACGATCGACACTTACTTGCGCTCACTCCGAGACTGCGCGCGATATCGGAGGTCATGGTTAAAGCGTCTAGATACCAACAAGGGACACTGGCCGCGCTGGGGTCGCCGAGGCACCCCAGACGCAGTTACGTTCTTTGCCTTTCGTTTCGTGTCAGCGTGCGCCGGCTCATCGGAGTAGCGCAGCTTCCACATGCACCAACGGGATTTCTCCGCCGCCGACTACTTCGATTGCGAGAGCACCGACTAACAAAACTGCTGCAATACGCGTTGCAGAAAGGACACGATTTCGACGGGCGAATGTCGCGCCTTGGTGGAGCGAGACAGAGGCCAGCGGGACGCACGCGTTTGCGGCTCAAGCTAAAAACCTCTACCAACTATGTGTCAACATGGGTGCATCCACGCCAATCGGTGCTATAGCTGCCAAACACGAATAGACTTTGTACAAGCTCTCATATATCACTACATGATAAGCACTACTACTGTGTAGACACGTTTCACTTTCGTGTTATACCGATTCCTATACAGAGGGATCAGCCATGTTTTTTTTTTAATACTCGGCGCGGTTATACTTAGTCATTTCGGTAGCTTCGACGCGGCTCCTCCGCAGCTGTTACTCTAGCACTTGCGCGGCTTGGCATGACGCCACATCAGCTGTCGTGGCAGCTAGGTGCAGCGGGTTCCTTTGAGAGATCGGCTTGGAGGTGGCTTCTCCGTTGCTACTGCTTCGGCGCTCGCGCGGCTTGGCATGACGTCACACCAGCTGGCGCGGTAGCGAGACGAGGCGAGGCCAGGTGGTGCGCAGCTGTGGCGTCGGAGGTTGCTAGGCAACAGCGCGACGAGGTTTCTTGCGGGGAACAGCCGTTTCTACGCCGTGCTTTTTCGCTGTTACAATTGCTTTCCTCCTTAGTGTCCCCTTAAAGCAACACTAAAGGCAAATAACAGTTTATCTCGGAGTGAAATGTGAATGTTCGAGAACGTATAAAACGTCGATGTTATGTACAGCAGCGCTTCAGAAATCGAGAACAGTAAGCGTACGACACTATACGCGCCACCAGTGGAACATTCTGGAACGCAAGTTCGGTGACGGTAGCAGGCCCTCAGTACAATCAATCGCAAGTACTCAAGTTACCCGGGACAAGAAGGAACATCGCAGTGCACTGAACTGCAAGACGGAATAAAATGCAACTTGGTCATTTCAGCCTGATTCAGGCAAAAAAAAAATTACTTCATGACGGTAACCCCTAAGAACGACGCAAGTTCCGCTTTCGCCGCGCTGTGCTCTGAAGCGCCGGCTATAGGGCAGTAAAGGGTGGGAGCATGGCGACAGTCGCGTCAGAACACCGTTCTCGCAGGTGGGTGGTTTGAATAGCGCTTTGTGCAGTACATTAAAACGTGATTTTCTTTCAAACTGGGCATTTCCTTAGCCCGAAAACAAGCACTACGAGGTTTCTGCAACGCTTTGCCTTCAGTGTCTAATACGCCGTTCAAACTGGAAAATTTAGTGTCATTTTGAGCGAGCGCGATGTATCTTATGGCGGAGTTCAATCCGGTGTTGGTGGCGGTGGTGTGCGGCGCGACCACCATGACTGCGCATGCGCAAACCCTCTCTCCTACCCCTCCCCTTCGTAACGCCGCGATGAGCGCCAGCGCATGCGCGTCCCCTCCCCCTCTCTCCTCTCCTACGCTCCCCTTCTCGCGCGTCTATCGACTGCGTTCCCCGCTCGCCCTGTGAGAATTAACGGCCAGGCTAGAGGGAAGACACGACGCGCGTAGCGTTCCTCTTCACGACGCCCCGGTGCGTGCACCCTCCTCTAGCGGAAAAGTCGTGAAACGTCTTCTCATCTTAGAGGCTTTGCTTCTGGCAATACCGGTTCTCCCGGCACCTGCCAAAACGGCAGAGGGCAGCACAGGAAAATGAAAGAGGCGGATTATGGCGACAACTGAGAATTTCATCTCAGATTTGATGCGCGATGTATCGCTGCTGGGGAGTCGGTGTTCCAAGTGGCTCTCCACTCCCCCGCCGCCGTTGTCGATATAATGTCTGCAGTATAGCGGTATTTAGGAGAAGATATAACGTGAGGTTTTTCCCAACCAGGACGCCTACGCCACCGTGATGGAGTACATTTGCGGCGCCGACATGATGCGAGTGTGCGACAAGGCGGTGTACCTGCCAACCAATGAGTGCCGCATCGTCATGGCGCAGCTTATCCTTGCCATCGAGCACATGCATCTCAGGGGTCTGCTGCATCGAGACATCAAGGTATCCAAGTGAGTCTCTCACGCCCCTCGCTTCCGCGCCGTTGACATCAAGCTTTAAGGCCGAGACAGACGGTACGATTTTACATGCGATGTGCCGGCCGACGCGGCGTTGGGGGAGAGGGAATGGTGGCTTTCCGATGCTATGAAAGGTCACCATTCCGGTTTCCCCACCGCCGTGTCGGACGTCGCATCGCATAGAAAATCGTACCGTCTGTCTCGGCCTTTACACCGTTCCGCTTATGTAAGGGGCAAATTTTACATAGGGGTCGCAACCTTTGAGCTTAAAGGGCCCCTACACCACCCATAGGTCAAAATTTATCTGTGGTGTTGCAGTTGTGCACGAGTCATCAACAAACACGCAGCCGTGAGAATTTTTCGAAACGGTGCCGTAATAGCGGTGTTACACGCGTTTGATGATACAAAAGAGGCCCTCGCTCGTTTCGCTCTTTCCTTCACTACGCTCCGTTCGTCGGCTCGTCTCTCCTGCTGGTCGAGTGCTCCTCCTAGCCTTGCAGGGGCGTAGCCAGAAATTTTTTTTCGGGGGGGGGGGGGGGGCACCTCCTTGATCTGAAATGGGGGTTGGGCAGGCAGATGTGATCGAGTGTCATTGCGTGCTCTCTATGCCATGGCAAAAAAAATTCGAGGGGAGGGGGGGCACGGTCCCGGTGTGCCCCCCCGCCCTGGCTAGGCCACTGTAGCTTTGTGATGAGAAGAACGCCTAGAGCGCGTATCTACGAGCAGACAATGTGGATGACATGACCAGACGCGAATGGTGACGTCACGGCCAAGGCTGCGGTTACAGAAAGGCCCGGATAGGACAAGGTATTGTTTCTCGGGCACGGTCCCAGTGTGCCCCCCCGCCCTGGCTAGGCCACTGTAGCTTTGTGATGAGAAGAACGCCTAGAGCGCGTATCTGCGAGCAGACAATGTGGATGACATGGCCAGACGCGAATGGTGACGTCACGGCCAAGGCTGCGGTTACAGAAAGGCCCGGATAGGACAAGGTATTGTTTCTCGGAACTTGTTGCGCGCCCGCGGCTCGTAGCGCTGCCTCGTAGGACATTGCTGATAGTGACGCCATTCTGAACACAATGCGCACGTTTGCTTGATATGTTAAAAAATTATCCTAGGCGGCTTAGGGGCCCTTTAAACTGATACTGGAGCAAATTTTTGTCGCCGTGATTTCCAGCCACACTGAAATATTGTATCCTGAAATCAGTAGACGCAATCTTCATTTCAGGGAGAAACTAGCGGAAAATAATGAATTTAATTGCGTTTTCCGCAAGCTGCCGCGTCTAGCGGCCGTGTCGAGAACAAGAGGAGGTTACGTTTGGTTGACGTTTAACGTTCCCGGAAATGGGCGTGTCAGTCTTTTTAGGAAAAGAAACATGTGACTCTGTCACGGTGTAAGAATATACTCAGCTGATGACACTGTTCCCCCAACGCATGGGAAACCGCAATCCACGCGCGTCCAGATAATGTTCGGGTTCTTATCAGATGACTTGCAGTTTCATCGGCGCCGTCTTAGAGGGCGCTACGAAAAGCGGGGCAGTCGTCTCCGTAGCAACGCGCATGCTGCTGATAACGTGAATTTTTTCTTTGCCTTTTGCTGGATAATGTGCATCCGCCAAGCGGCGTCGAGGGGCGAAATCGAGAGAGTAACAGGAGAGGGCACGGCGAGCGCGGCGGCGATGACGCAGCACCACCGTGGTTCGGCTACTCGCGGGCGCTCTCCGCCTCTAGCCATTAGATGGCGCACCGCTCAACGGACCCATGACCGAACATTATCTGGCCGCTTAGGCGCCCGCAGTGTCAACACCTGAATATTCGTACACCGTGGTCTCTGTGAACCTTCACTCGCCCTCCACGAAAAAGAGATTAGGTTTTTGAGCTGTTAACCTGGGACTTTTCGACTCGTGGCGGAATTTACTTGCATTTCATCATTTTGCGCACGTGATGCTTGTTTTGTTTTGTTTCTTTTAGTTACGTTTCTCAGCTATATCTTCCGGTGCAATAAACTTACCCACAGTTAGTTGTTCGTCAGCGCTTGTGTTGTGTGCTCACTTTTTCTTCGTCCCGTTTTTGCGCTGTTTCCCCTCTGCTTCATGTACCAACTGGCCCCTCAGAAAACCCTTCTGCAGTCTTTTTAGCCGTCGCCTGCGTCTCTCAATTCGCTCCGCTTCCACTACGGTTCTTCGAAGCACACGAACGGCAGCGGCAGCGAACAATGCCCCTGGGCGAGGCACGCCTCGGCGCCGTTGTGAAAGAGGGAGAGTAAAAGAGAGGTCGAGAAAGGGAAGTGGCAGGATCGGAAAAGATGCACCCTGAATCTGACACGGAGACAACTGACGTCACGGCCGTCGATGCGTAGCCGCCGGGCGCTGAAAATCCTTAAAAAAAAAAACACAGCCAATGGATCGAGAATATGTGAAATAACCTGTTTACTGAACAGATCCCGTCTTCTAGGAATTACGATGTTTTCATAATTTTTCCCCATTTTTTTGTTCAGAATCCCTGTAATGAACGAAACGAGTTAAAGGGGCGGATACTCCCACGGCATTTGGGCCGTCGGCGTCGGCGACGCCGGGAGGTTCTGTATAAAATCCAAATCGATAACATCTCACCGCGCGTCGTATGTTCCTTGTGCGAGTGAAAGCGTTCTAGGGCTACAGATGATAACGTTGCTCAACCGATGAAACGCGCCGGCACTCTCCGTCGCGCGAAAGGCGCGTGGCAGTGCCTTCGAGGTGGGGGTGGGTGACTTCGCATCTCCAGCACGAACTCCGTACATTTACCGGTAGGGGCGTGGTACGTCGCCCGCGCGCGCCGTATTTTGTAGCGTTAGCTACACTGCCCTAGCCGAGCCATTTTCGCGTGGCTCCTCAAGAGCAGTGCTGCGCATGCGCGAGGATCAGTGATCTCACACAGCTGGCGCATCGGAGCCGGCACCTCCCGCGCACTCCGCCGCTGCCGCCGGTCTGCGCTTTCCAGAGGAGTGACGTCGTAGCCGAGGTAGACGTACTGGCGCCGGCGCGCGCGCAGCTATTCGCCTTCGCTGTGCAGTCGCCGTCTGTCACTGCGCTGGAGCCGCTTGATAGCGCCTCTGACTGGCGTTTGCCAGTGTGGTTTAGCCATGGAGAAGGAGAGCGCAAATGCTGCTTAATGACACAGAAGAGCGGAGAAACTTAACTCATCGGATCCCGAAGTATTTGCCTGGCAAAATAAATATACATGTGCCACATAATATTTATACCATGTGTGTGTCATTGGAGCAGCAGTAAGCATGATAATCAAGTTAATCCTAGACAATCAGGAAAGCCAAGAACAATCAGCTGAACCTTTGCTAATGCTACATTATCCTGGCATAGCCGAGCTAAGCCGCTGCAACATTTTTTTTACAGGGAACAGCAGACGGCTCATACCTTTGTACATGTAGTAGTGTTCTCATCGCAAGGTTTGCATTGAAGAGGCAACACGAAGGTAGCTTCGCTCGCTGCAGCGGCCATGCTTCCTTACACCAGCGTTTTGTTGAGTTGCGCGACGTCGCATGCCAAGAAGGCCTTACTTAGCCTAATATTCCAATTCGTTGCTACTGCATTCATTACTTTGCCCTTGCAGCGAAACTCACTTTTTTTTTCAGCATGATGATCTTTCCTGGAGGGCGAGTGAAGGTGATTGACTTCGACACGAACAAAATCTGCGTCGGACACTGTAAGTCGTAACATTCGCATCTTATCATTGCTGAAACTTTCGAACGTTTAGAGCTTGCCACACTGTAAACCACTTTGCACCCTTAAGGCGGTTTCAAGTAAGCAAGACACCCTTTTGCCTAACCAGAATTTGCAAAAGTGAGGGTGTAAGCGTGTTTTCCTTTCCCAAATAGCCTTTAAGAGGTAATGTTTCTGCCTAAAACACCCTTTAGGAGCTAAGGGTTATCGAAACACCTGTGGCCCATAATACAGCGCGCCGGATGGTACCTGGGACTCGCTGATTAAAAAGTTGTTGGATATTAGGCGAGTTTATAATAAAAGATCTGTCCCTTTAGGGTTATCTACAAGCACACCATAAATTTACGCCTATTTTGTTAATGTTTAATGTTCATTTATACAGAACAGAAATATTCCCATTGGCACTACACGGCGGCTTAGCATACTGTGGCTCAGGCACGTAGCCAGGATTTTTTTTCGGGGGGGCCCAAGGCCTAATTGTTCGAAAGACAGTCTTTCCATGGCAAAAACAAAAATTAAGTTGCCTGGAAATATAGAGGGCTGGACAAATTTCGGGGGGGGGGGGGGCGGGCCCCCCGCTTCCCCCCCCCTTGCCTACGTGCCTGCTGTGGCTATATATACCAGATGGTCGGTGTAAGGCTGTGTAGTGCCAGTACTCCGTCCATGGGGTACTTTACACGATGTTATGTTGTGTGTATGGTTGGGCGCATACGTGCACCTTCTATGTTAATGTCATTGTAACTGCATGTTCCCTGACTGGTAGACTTTATTTTTTCACTGTTTTTCAGTGATAAGTGTGTTCAGGCCATTGGCAACACCCCGTGATAAGGGTGTTAGACCATGGTATGAGTGTTTTGATCCGTGTTTTTTTATCTGTGAAAATACCTTTTTCTTAAGGTGTCAGGGTGTTTGTTAAAGACCAGATAAAACCCCCTTAAGCGTTTAAACTGGTTTACTGTGTACCAGCAAAATGGAAATTGACCGAAATGACTGAAATTCAAAAATGGGCGCGCACTTCTTTTCGGGTAAAACAAATCCACCACGTGTCTTCGTAGCGGTATGTCTTAAAGGGGCACTGACACCAAAATTTTGCATCTTATTTTTTTTGTTGTTGCGATAAGTAGTTAACGACCCACTTATCACGGCGGGAAAGCTCGTTTGCTCGAGGGCGCAACCGTTAATTATTTGGAGACGGTTTTATAGCGCCAGTCGCAGTTTCGGTTTCAGAGAGCGCCGAGGAAGGCAGGACTTAGAGTGGTGGCTGTGTAAGCATAGCTGGCTACGTGAGCACACAAAACCGCGTGCACATGAGCACCGCGTCGACAACTCTTTTCAACGAAGGCTTCCTGGTGGTGCTACAATGTCCTCTGAGGCGTTGTAAATATGCGTGACCCCCCCGAGATGCACTGCCGAGGCTAGGACATCAGCCTTTGTACTCTCGTGCAACTCTCCCCTTGTTTCCGTTAAAAAGGTCTAGGAGTCAGTGGGAGAGAGCGCCCGCAACAATCGTGGCAGCCAACACAAACTCGTGACGCAGGTGGCCGTTGGTTGTTTACTAGGACACCGAAGGCGCGTTTCGCGTGGAGTGGGGCGACGCGCACTTTAAACGTGATTTTAAATATGTTCTAGGCTATATTATCCGTTGATATTTCGTAGATGATGCTTGTGTGTCCACATAAATCCATCACACGGGTTATCTCGCCTTCGAAATTTTGTGTCAGTGCTCCTTTAAACTATGCGCAGCAGAACGTCCTGGACAAACTGACAACTGTACTGAATTCATGGTTCATAGCAGGGATCATAGGCGTGCGCACAGAGGGTGCAGGGGGGCGCCCCCCCCCCCATTCACCTAAGAGGGGGGGGGGCGCAAAGTCAGCCCTACACATTGACATAATACGGAGGGGGGGCGCTGCGATTCGGGGCGGGGCGCAATGTCAGCAGCCCCATACATTGACATAATTGGGAGGGGTGGGGGGGGGGCGCTGCGACGATCCTTCGCCCCTCCTGAAGGGGAACCCTGCGCACGCCTATGGCAGGGATGGATGTACAGATCTGTGCGGTAACAGCCAGCAATATCATCTACGATGTACTTAAATAACTGCTTTATTTGTTCGCTTGCCCCCATTTCCCCGATAGGGCAGGGGCTCCTGAATTTTTTTCTTTCGCAGGACGGGAAATTGAAAATTCACAACCACCCGTTCGTAGTACGAAACCACAAGGAAATCCATGCTGATTTCTCATAAAGGAAAGGTTTTCAGTTCATGGAAAATCTGTCCTTGTCAGGTGATCGATCGAACTCGGGACCAACGCCTTTCTGGGGTGGGCGCTGTACCAACTGAGCTAACAAGAATGCTAGCAAGGGCTGACTTCTGGCCTTGTTGGTACGACATATCTGAAGTGTTTAGCGCAGAATTATTCTGTGCCAAACACTTCTCGTCCCGTCTTGATAATTCTGCGCTAAACACTTCAGATAAGAGTGCTAGCAGTTGACAGCCCGAGGTCGAACCACATGATTTTACTTACTCAATCTGTTCAGCTGAAATTTTCCGCGCATCAACTTACAAACACCTTGGTGTTTAGCTTTGTACTAATCTTGCATGGTGTGCTCACGTCGATAAGATATGCGCGAAAGCTAACAGAACTCTGGGATTCTCGCGTCATAATCTGCATCATTCCCCATCTACCATTCGGCAGCGGGCCTATCAAACGTTTGCACGCCCACAACTGGAATATGCTTCATCGATATGGTCTCCTCGTCAGCAATACCTAATAGATAAACTGGAATCTAAGATCGTGCAGCCCACTTCATAACTTCTAAGCGTATTCTTGATTATAGCATTACGCAAATCAAAAAGCGATGTAGCCCTTACTAACTTGGATTCACGCCACTCTGCTACCCTTCTATGCCTCTTTCATAAGTGCTACCAGTAAAAGTATTGAAGGACTCTGGTGCTACTATAACTCGTGGACCAGTCGTCTCTCGCTTGAAATTCCTTCGCCTACTCGCTTGAAATTCCTTCGCGTACATCTACACTGTAAACAAAAATTAGCCGAGATGGGAGCTTTTCCAGCACATGAGCCCCCAAAACCCCCATGTCCCAATCATTTACTCCGTGGTAGCGGAGTGAAGTCGGCACATGTCGTCGAAAAACGCCCCTTGCTTAATGAGGGAGTTTATGAACGACATGACCTTGTTAAACTCCCCACGGAGTTTTAGGTCACGTGGTTAGAAACTCCCTATGGGAGGTTTAAAAAGTGTTTTTGGTCGTGACGTGCGTGCCGTGGTTAAAAACTCCCTATGGGAGTTTTAAAAACCATTTTTGGTCGTGACGTGCGTGCGTGTGTGAATGTGCGTGTAGCACGCCGGTGTGAAGCTCCAGTGCCTTGTGTGGGTCGCCGTGTGAGCATTTGTCGACAGACAACGAAGTTATCAGTGCAGCGAGGATTTGCAACGGCCGGTTGGTTTGTGTAGACGTGTAGGACTATTTTCTCCACTGAACCGTTCTGGTCAGAGACAAGTTCAACTCGCGCCAGCGTCCGACCGCGAACACATCGAGCTGGCTGTCCCGTGTTTATTATCCCGTCAAGCGGCAATGCCCATGCACACGAGTGCAAGCCTCCGACACGCCACCGATACCTCGCTTCAATGTGCCGAGTTACGAAGAAGTGCGAAGAATAATTTCATCGGTAACAAAAGTAAGCTGTTGCGATCGTCAGCGGGTTGTTTCTGGAGTTTCACCGGCTAAAACATCGAAGCAGTAAGAAGTAGGCTTCGCGACGTCGTCGGCATCAAGCCGGCCGGCGGCCGGTGTGAGAGCTGCGCCGGCGACGCGCTCGCTCCGACCACCGGCAACGCTTGCTTCTCGGAGTGTCACCGAAACGATGTTTCACCGGCTGCAACTTCTAAGCGGTAAGAAGGCTTCGCTACGTCGTCGGTACCAAGCCGGCGACGTAGCAAACTCGCACCGCCACACCGGTCGCCGTGGTGAGTTCTACGAGCTCGCACCGGCCACCGGTGAAGCAAAGAATGTGTTTCACAGAAAATAAAAGCTGCTGGAATGAATAAGCTTAAATTGTCTCCTTTGCCCCATGTAACCACCGCTGTCAAACGTCTATCGAGAAGGCGAGCGCCTATACGAGACAGAATGAACCAACGTGCGACCGCCGATGTACTGCGAGCAACAGGAACCGCGACTACGAGCCGTCTCGTTCATTGTAAGTGCATCGCTCCGTAGCTTAACGCGGACAGCGGACTCGAATAGCGGCAGTGTGTGTAAAAAAAACGGCGACGAAAACTGTACAGCAGCAAGTATTTTGTGATCGCGAGCTGTCGTTCATCGTATAGCCGTGCCGTACTCCTGGGAGAGGCCTAGCGACGCCGTCGGCCACAACGCGGTATACCGGCGGGGCGACGCATTTCTTCGCCGGTGTTGCTCGTGAATGTGTGCCGCTGAAGCGTTCGTGCACGGCCGCTCGTGGTTCGTGCACGATTATATGCATTTTACAGACTCACGCACAGTACTGCTAAGGCGGATACATCCCATGCGACAGAGTGCCAGCTGATAATCAAAATTCGCTAATTAAGAAGGCGTTGAATGTTAGGCGGGTTTATAGTAAAAGGTAGGTGTGCCTCAGTGGTATCTATAAGCTCATCACAAATTTACACGTACGCCATGAATGTTTGTTGCTTAATTTCGGGGAAAAGAAGTGTCCCATCTGAGCCACATTGGAGGTCAAGATGTGGTGCCTATATATACTCGGTGACCAAAGTTTGGTTGTGAAGCGCTGGTGGTGAGTTGTTGTCAGTTTGAGTGTTGTATTACTTTGCGAACGTTATGTGCATGTTTGTGTACGTGTAATCCAGTTTGCGTGTTTCGATGCTAATTTAATTAAAGAGCGAAAAGCATTTTTTTCTCTTTGATGGTTATAAATATTTACTCCCATATTTACCTGGAAAAGCTCCCCTATGGATGTAAACAAAAACTCCCCTCTGTCCATCCAAAAACCCCGTCCTGTTGGGGAGTAAATTTTTTACTCCGTCCGGACGGTGTTTTTAAAACCCCCATCAGGGCGTGCGCTAGAGGACAAGCCATTTACTCCCATCTCGGCTTATTTTTGCTAACAGTGTAGTCGACTTCATAATCATCTCAGTTACAGACGCATTTTAAAGCGAAAGCTGTTACCAGATCACAACGGCAGTGCGGTTGTTGGCCGCCGCCGGTGTCCGTAACCCACGCGCCGTAACCACTATCGCGCGAAATTTTAAAAAATCCAGAATCGGATGGGATTTGAACCCAGGCCCTCTGCGTGGCACTCGGGTAGTCTACCACAGAGCCACGCTGGTGTTTGAGACTTATTTGCAAAAAGACCCTATACAGGCATCATGTCGGGCAAGGAATCGCGTTAGGCTATGTAATATAGCGTTGCAGGAGAGTAAAATAACAACCAGTCATCACACTATGCTCATTGCGCAGCGAGAGTGTGGTTTTTTAATGCTTCCCACCCACTGCAACATGATCAGCCATAATTCTTCATCGTCATCAGCCACATGCAGCATCAACAAAGTGCTCGTAATACTTTACAGATGTGTAGTGCACTGTAAACGAAAATTAGCCGAGATGGGAGCTTTTCCAGCATATGAGCCCCTAAAACCCCCATGCCCCAATCATTTACTCCGTGATAGCGGGGTGAAGTCGGCACATGTCGTCGTAAAACAGCCCTTGCTTAATGAGGGAGTTTATGAACGACATGACCTTGTTAAACTCCCCACGGAGTTTTAGATCACGTGGTTAGAAACTCCCTAAGGGAGGTTTAAAAAGTATTTTTGGTCGTGACGTGCGTGTCACGTGGTTAGAAACTCCCTATGGGAGTTTTAGAAACCATTTTTGGTCGTGATGTGCGTGCGTGTGTGTACGGGCATCTGTTTGCAGCGACGATTTGCAGCGAGGATTTGCAACGGCCGGTTGGTTTGTGTAGTCGTGTAGGACTATTCTCTCCACTGAACCGTTCTGGCCAGAGACAAGATCAACTCGCGCCAGCGTCCGACCGCGAACACATCGAGCTGGCTGTCCCGTGTTTATTCTCCCGTCAAGCGGCAATGTCCCATGCACACGAGTGCAAGCCTCCGACACGCCACGGATACCTCGCTTCAACGTGCCGAGTTACGAAGAAGTGCGAAGAATAATTTCATCGGTAACAAAAGTAAGCTGTTGCGATCGTCAGCGGGTTGTTTCTGGAGTTTCACCGGCTAAAACTTCGAAGCTGTAAGAAGTAGGCTTCGCTACGTCGTCGGCATCAAGCCGGCCGGCGGCCGGTGTGAGAGCTGCGCCGGCGACGCGCTCGCTCCGACCACCCGCAACGCTTGCTTCTCGGAGTGTCACCGAAACGATGTTTCACCGGCTGCAACTTCTAAGCAGTAAGAAGGCTGGTGCCGGCGACGTAGCGAACTCGCACCGCCACACCGGTCGCCGTGGTGAGTTCTACGAGCTCGCACCGGCCACCGGTGAAGCAAAGAATATGTCTCACAGAAAATAAAAGCTGCTGGAATGAATAAGCTTAAATTGTCTCTTTTGCGCCACGCAACCACCGCTGTCAAACGTCTAGCGAGAAGGCGAGCGCCGACACGAGACAGATTGAACCAACGTGCGACCGCCGATGTACTGCGAGCAACAGGAACCGCGACTACGAGCCGTCTCGTTCGTTGTAAGTGCATCGCTCCGTAGCTTAACGCGGACAGCGGACTCGGATAGCGGCAGTGTGTGTGTAAAAAAAAACGGCGACGAAAACTGTACAGCAGCAAGTATTTTGTGATCGCGAGCTGTCGTTCATCGTATAGCCGTGCCGTACTCCTGGGAGAGGCCTAGCGACGCCGTCGGCCACAACGCGGTATACCGGCGGGGCGACGCATTTCTTCGCCGGTGTTGCTCGTGAATGTGTGCCGCTGAAGCGTTCGTGCACGGCCGCTCGTGGTTCGTGTACGATTATGTGCATTTTACAGACTCACGCACAGTACTGCTAAGGCGGATACATCCCATGCGACAGAGTGCTAGCTGATAATCACATTTCGCTAATTAAGAAGGCGTTGAATGTTAGGCGGGTTTATAGTAAAAGATAGGTGTGCCTCAGTGGTATCTATAAGCTCATCACAAATTTACACGTACGCCATGAATGTTTGTTGCTTAATTTCGGGGAAAAGAAGTGTCCCATCTGAGCCACATTGGAGGTCAAGATGTGGTGCCTATATATACTCGGTGACCAAAGTTTGGTTGTGAAGCGCTGGTGGTGAGTTGTTGTCAGTGTGAGTGTTGTATTACTTTGCGAACGTTGTGTGCATGTTTGTGTACGTGTGATCCAGTTTGCGTGTTTCGATGCTAATTTAATTAAAGAACGAAGAGCATTTTTTTTTTGATGGTTATAAAAATTTACTCCCATATTTACCTGGAAAAGCTCCCCTATGGATGTAAACAAAAACTCCCCTCTGTCCATCCAAAAACCCCGTCCTGTCGGGGAGTAAATTTTTTACTCCGTCCGGACGGTGTTTTTAAAACCCCCATCAGGGCGTGCGCTAGAGGACAAGCCATTTACTCCCATCCCGGCTTATTTTTGCTTACAGTGTGGGTACCTCGCTTCTCCGCAGAAAGACGAATAATGGCACAATGGGTGCTTCCCTACTACATATAAATTATAATTTGTGGCGTAGTGGATACCTTGCATGTGTACTTGTATTACTTTCCCCAAGAGAATTTAAAACGAGCTCTAGAAAGGCCGCTCTTCCAGCTTTCGATTTGACTGTGCTGCGCGCTCAGCGCAGGCCCGGTGCTTTTTTTTTTCAACCGCACACAGTGATTCAATAATTCCGCATCGCCGCGCGCCATCGTATTATTGGAGTAACATTCCAGATGAAATTGTTTGCCTAAATGATTCTGCCAAACTTCGTTAGCAATTACAAGTTTATATGTTCACTTGACGTTCTATAAGGATGTTTTTTTCTTTTTTTTTTCGTTTTGTCTTTTGCTGCATTTGCTTATAGTGTGTTTTTTCCGTCCAATGTACAATTTTTTTTGTTTCACCTTCCATGCAGTTTCTTTTATGTTTTATTTATTGTCATTTTTCCGTAACCCCCTCTACTCAATGCTTCTCTGAGGCATGTAGGGTAATATGAATGAATGAATGAATGAATGAATGAATGAATGAATGAATGAATGAATGAATGAATGAATGACAGAGACGGACTAAGCGCTTTCTTAGAACCTTTGTAAGTGAAGCATACCCACCACCGCACAGACTAGACAGATCTCAAGAAGCACATTGAGAAGATTACAAATCGGAACCTTCCGAAACCAAGCGCATTTAAACAGAGAAAATTCCAGACAATACCCCGAAGCGAGCTGTAAGCTCTGCAAGCACGAACAAGCAGACATGGCCCATATCTTACGGAAATGCTCAGAGATAGTAGAAATATACAGAGAGGACTACACAGGACCGGACCTTCTCGAGGAGCGATGGCTCTGTGGCTAGCTCGGATCTACACGACCACCCGTGGGCAATCCAGCGGGCTCGGGCAGCGGTGAAAAGGCTATGCCTCCCGCACATAATGTGGGTGGCCTGATTGGCAGGCAACCTTGCAGGTGCTTTTATGAATAGTTTTCTTTCGTCCGTCCGCTGTAAGGGTTGTAAAAATGCGCTTGGTGCGTCTCTGTCCTGTTGTCCTGTGGTTCGCGCTGTTTCTATAGACACGTACCAACCGGCACAAATAAGCACTCTAGTGCAACCCATTCGCAATGTTTCTCTTTGCCGGGTTTGCGCAGTTGCTAAGCGCGTCCTCAAGGGCTACTTCACTAGGACGGCGTTCGAGTTTTACGACGGTGAGTCGGCGGGTACCATTCCGTACATGGCCCCCGAGATCCTGAAACGGAGGCCTTACGGACGCTCCTGCGATTGGTGGTCGGCGGGCGCCACGTTATACAAGATGATGACCGGCCGCGTGCCCTTCCGCGGCGAAACCAAGCAGGAGCTGACGGACAAAATCATCAACCAGCCGCTCAAGTGGCCCAAGGTCGAGGAGCACCCGCACTCGGCCACGCCCGAGGCGAAGGACATGTGCTTCAAGTTCCTCAAGAAGAACCCCGTCGAGCGGCTAGGATCGACCACGTACGCCGAGATCCGGGAGCACCCGTTCTACGCGGGCTTCAACTGGAAGAGGCTGCACACCACCAAGGATCTGTGCAACATCCCCGCCATCACCGAGTGCATGGCCAAGAGGAAGGACTCAAAAAACATGGAACATTTCAGTGAGTGCGATAGCTAGCGTGTCGCATCGTATTTGTAACGTGTCGCATCCACGTAAAAGGCGGTATGCCAGGCCAACGCCTCCTTTATGTACATACTTGGAACGTCGCTCCCCCTTTCTGTAGAGAGCCTTCTGCCGCAGCCAAACGCGGAAACCAGTGTCAGCGACTCGATCCGACATGACAACAGCAGGCGTGTCGCATTGTATTCGTTGCGTGCCGTATCCACGTAGAAGGCGTTAAGTCAGGCCAACGCCTCCTCTAAGTACATGCCTGGAACGTCGCTTCCCCTTTCCGTAAAAGCCCTCCTGCCGTTTAGTGAATAGACATGCTGCGGTCCCGCATGTTGGCGATGTTTTACAGTAATCACAGAGAAACACGCATGATACCTGCATTAGCTCCGTGAGCCGTTTCAGCCCTATGTCCAGAGTGCTCACGCGACAGAAGCGGTTTCTCTTTACAGGGAAGCACTATATGGATTGGTTGGGGCGGACCGCATCCGCGGACAAAATGGCGCGTTGGACTACAATTCTCTGCAACCCTCGCCACAGGTCACCTCCTCGCCACCACCGATGCTTCTTTCACAAGTGCCGCGATACTCGGCGGCGGCTCTTGAAACTCATTTGGGAAGCACATGGGAAGTGCCGCCACGATACTCGGCGGCGGCAATTCCGACCAATCGTAGCGCCCCTTTGTATCGTGACGTAAAGATCGCGCTAGTGTTATCAGCTGTTGCTCTTCGGGCTCGCGATTGGACGGACGCGTGTTGTTTGCTCGGAGGAAGATAAGCGGCAATTGAAGGATCGTCAACGCGAACAGAAGCGCGAATGGCGTGGAAACGACGCGAAGCCGCTGCCGCAGAACGTGCAGCCCCAGGCTTCGCTGGCTTTCACATTCGCAGTAGTGAAAGGTCTCTGAATCTTTCATCAAGCTTTACTCCGCAGCTCTCTTATACAACATATGTTGTACTTTCGCATCTTATAAACAAATGCGATAACATAACCGTCAAGAATGTTACCTAAACAATTCTTAGATGCTTCAAAAAAGGAAAGGCAATGTGCGAGCACCACCTTGCATAAGGGAGAGGGTCTTTCTCATATTCAGACGTGCCTTATAGCACGTGAGGAGTGCTCGAAATGTGAACATGCCCAACAGTTAGTTTTTCTACATGATAATTCGTAATTATACATTACCAAAAGTAGCTTCAATGTGCTGCAACCTAATGACATGCAGTTTAATTGCTCTATTTTGGAAGAGTAATGAAAGTTACTGTTACTCTCGCTTTAAAATACTTCTTAACAATACCCACGCGTTGAGGACGGCAAAGGGTTACGTGGCGCAACGAAATTAAGAGAAAACTCACGGGGCCCCTTATGTATTCGCCTAAGACGACTCGAAGGCAAAAGCCATTTTCTTCTTTTTCTTGCGTCATAGTGACGTCATGATAATGTCATATTGTGACGTCATCAAGTGATGATAATTTTTCGCATCACACGCGTGTTGACGCCGCCGACGCCGGAGGCCGACAGTCAATTTCCGCGTTTGTTGAGGTATCTAAGGCTTTCGGCTTAACGTGAATTGGCACCGACGACGCGACCTCGCAACGAAATGTGCTCCGCCGCCATTTTGTGACGGCAATGACACTGCATTTGACCCCTCTGACGGGCAGCTCTTGTCAACGCCGCTAACGTGGTTTCGATTTTACATTCGATGCTAACGCGCGTGCAATTTCCGGACTTGCTTGTTATCGGAAAGAGAGGTGCGCGTTAGATTCGAGTAAACACGGTATGTCGCTTTCACTCAAGCCTTTGCTCATGTCTTCGCTCAACTCTTAATAGCGTGTTGAGTCAAAGTGACGCTTTAAAGCAGGGGCGTAGCAAAGGGGGGGGGGGGTTCAAATCCCCCCCCCGAAATTTTTCAGTTTTGCTTGCGTATATAGGCACGCACACATACAAACGCACGCACGAACATACATGAGGTATGGTTGAACCCCCCCCCCCCCCGAAAAAAATTTCTGGCTACGCCCCTGCTTTAAAGGGACACTGAAATGAAACAGTAGGGTTGTGCTAATAGTGAAATTTACAATCGAATCGAATACGAATCGCGAATAGGGGTCATACCGAATCGAATACTATTCGAATACTAAGGCAACCGTTATGAAGAGAGGCCAACAATTCTACACATCTTTATTTCAAAGAAATACTCAAAAATTATAAGAAAGTAACATTACCGTTACATTTAACCGACAAAATAAATCCCTATTATGTAAACTGACGTAAGCTTGTATACACTAGCGACTAGAGCCTTCAAAGTATTTTTTAACTGTAGGATGAATACAGCAGTTACTTCAGTATTCTAGGTGGTACTTCGTCACCAGCTTTTAAGTCACACTAAGACCTAAACTTCTTATAATATTTCATGAATAAACATAATGAATCTTATGATAATGATATTGTTTTGAAGACACATTCACTTCGACGAAACTGCAGTTTAAAGCAAAAATTCCTTCATCCAGTGATGAGTAAAGCTTCGATAGACCCGCAAAAGCTTGAACTGTGTGTATTTTGGTAATTCGCTGATTAAAACAAGAAAAATTATACTTCGCTCTTCCAACCTGTTGTTTCTTGGGGTTTTCCCGTCGGTGCTGATTATTCGAAAAAAATATTCGGCAGTTCGAATATGCGCTATTGGAGCCTATTACCTAATCGATTCGAGTACCGAATCGGGTACCTTCGATTCGATTCATGCACCGAATCGAATAGAACGCGATTTCATTCGTTATCCAAAATTTTCGAATAATCGCACGCCACTATCCAGAAACAGCCAAACTAGTTTAGACTGGCAAATTATACTTTGAAAACTCTAGTGTTGGTAAATTCACCGCCCTAGGTTTATTAATAGATATGAAAATCAATGGAAAAGTTTCCCACCGAAATCTCCAACGGTGACGTCGCGGATTTCAAAGCGTTTTTTTTTTCGTATTTTGGTCACATTGGCTCAACGAAATTTCCTGAGACTTGGTATGTTCAGTCTCTCGCTGCCTCAGAAGACAATGTGCTTCATTTTTCTCGATTGAGACCTATACTTAGGTCATACTGGACAGCGTCAAAATCTATGACTTCACGGCGACTGGTGCGGGAACTTCACGGTGGGGTCGCCACCCGCATTTTCTTTTTAGATGCGAAGCATCTCTTGCTCGGGGGTATGTCCCGCGGCCTGGTAGTCCGCACTCACACTACGCATACGCAACTCTCATCCTTCCCTCTCTCCAACAGCTGCGCGTTACTCTCTCCACTTCTCTACCAGCACCTGCTTGCGCTTCTCCTGCGTTCTCGCTTCTGCTCTCGCGGCGCATGCGCTACTCTCCTCCTCTAGTCTCCTCTCCTTCAAGTGGTAGAGCGCTGCGCACGTTCAGTCCAGCGCTTGCTTCGGTTGATTCTCTGAAATGCGGGCTCGACATGCCGAAATTCTCTCCTGCGCAGCGCCGCGATGAGCGCCAGCGCATGCGCGCCCCCTCCCCCTCTTTCTCCTCTCCTATGCTGCCTCCCTCTCGTGCGCCTGTCGACCGCGTTCCCCGCTCACCCCGTGAGAATTAACGGCCAGGCTAGAGGGAAGACACGACGCGCGTAGTGTTCCTCTTCGCGTTCCACGACGCGAGGTCGGTAGCAAGCCCGAGGTCGGTAGCATGCCCAACGAACGCCAACGGAACGCGATCGTGCAAGTGCTCCGGCTTCGCATCGCCTCATGGTCCCCTTTAGCGGGAGATGGTGTAATTTTTCCGCGTTTTCTCGCTTATCAAGCTTGTTCTCGCTGCAAGCTTGGCGATTTTCGTATTATGAAAGAGTAATTTACCGATGCGAGCAAAAATCTATTTCTCTCTTTAGTGTCCCTTTAACTCCACTTATCGTTGGTCATTCGCAGCCATCAGCGCTACGAGCAACACCCTGAAGCGAAAGCTTGTCAAAGTGGAAGACATGGTGGACATCGACCCAAAATCGCAGGAATCTCTCTATACCTTCACCTCTCCGAGCTTCAAGAAGATGATAACCTTTGTGAGCACTCACTGATTCTTTCTTATGAGTTCGCTTTTTCTTCTGATATCAATAAATGTTATGTTTACACAGTGGTCCATGGTCGCGGATTGGAATTCTTTGCCACATAGCATAGAGATTCCTACGATTACCGAGAGGGGACACTGGCGCTGCGATCGTTCAGCCACCATGGGAATCATGGGTAGTACACGGATCTGCCTAATCTTCGTGCTTACGGCTTCGAACGCACTTGTGTCTTTGTTTATTGCTGTGTTTCGGCGTTCGTTTCGGATAAAAGAATGGACCGTTGTGAACTTCGTGACCAGATTTGAATTGATAAGCCTAAAGATGACAAAGTGGTGAAGTGGAACTGCTGACTTTTGCTGAACTGCGTCTTGCGACAAAGCGAATGCAGGCGATACGGAGCCAAACGGTGCCGAAAGAACGAAGTTTAGACAAATCCGTGTACTACCCATCATTCCCATGCTGATTGAAGCGCTATGCGTTGAAGCTCCCATAGACACTAGCGCCAGAGTTCCCTCTAGTGTATATATAGGAAACTCTATGCCACATAACCCATTCAGTCAGCTCCGATAACTTTGTTAGTGAAGTGCAATGTCATGTTTTGAACATCTAACGTTCTTCGTTCTCACCGCTTCTACTTATTGTGTTCCTACCATATGCATGTTTTGTTCCTTCCGTTTGATGGCCCTACCTGTAAAATGATTTTCATACTACATATTTTTATCGTCTGTTTTGTTTTCTGTGTTCACCTCTCGCGTTGTTTGTATATTTATTTTTGCACTGTACGGGACGCTCATCCTGCTTGAGCCAAATTATTAGAGAGTTTGAGAATTGGGGCCCCAAGGAGCTTGAGAGCCGCCAGGGCGCATGCGCAGAACCCAAGCCACTCTTGGGCTTTTGCACTCGCGTTGACCCAAGACGCAAAAATCGAAAATTAGCGCGGGGCCCCACGGCGTCTTGGGTCACCAGCGAGAAGACACAGACGCAGCGCGGGTCATGGCGCAGTCGGCCTGCGTCTCGCATGATTTTAAATTTCGTCACGCGTGGCGTTCCGTGCGCTTGACCCAGCGCAGCCTGCGTTGGCCCGCTTCTCAAACTCCGCTGATCATCCGAACGCAAGGGCAGGCTGCCCAACGCAGCTTGAGGGCCCAGCGTCTAGGGTCCCAAATTCTCAAACTCTCTATTGGCTTGGAGTATTTCAGAATAAACAAACGGAACATCGGAGCGCGCAATGCCACAGCCGTCCGGTGGCTGCAACAAGTTCCGCGCAGACGCAGTTGGCACTGCCGCTTGTGCCGAATTGTCGCGAAGCAGGCTGTTCACGCGACCAAAGAGCACAGCGCTCACTGCGCTTGCGGCAAAGGAAAGTCAGGTTGAGGAGGAGGGAAAAGAGGAGGGAAAAGAGGAGGGGAAGGGTAAAGCATAGCATAACCGTATATAGTATAGCAAGAGGGTGAAGAAGAGAAATGAGGAGGAGAGGGAAAGGAGGAGGAGGAGAAGAAGAGAGGGCGCCACTGCATCATAAATGAAGCTTTCCTTTCCCGTCATGGACGTTTGACTGTACGTTTGGAACGCCAGCGTCACTGCTCCGCAGAGCTTTCACGTTGAGTGCAACTGGGTAGACTTTTTAGACCTGAAGTATTCCTTCGCAATCCATTTTTCAAATAGTTCATATTATTCGCTGAAAACCGCACATTGTTAGGTGATCATGCCACCGTCCCTTTAAGAAGGCCCGAGTGGCCTCACCCAGATGGCCAAAGCGAGGCAGCCGATCGCCTCGGCGACTAAAAAATAGTTCCGCCTATGCACTCGGCAATGTTCTCCGAAGGAGGGGTTACCGGGTCTCTGGCTCATGACGTCAGTATGAAGTGCGCGCCCATTGGAGCAGCCTTGTGTGCATCCACCTACCAGCAGGAAATGTCGCAGACTTCTAAAGCTGTATCTGGCTGTAGAAATGGATGGAAGGGGACGAAAGGGTGGGAGGATGTAAGCCCCTCCTTCTCTTCCTCTCTCTACTGCGCGCACACGCACACACACACACACACACACACACACACACACACACACACACGCACACGCACACGCACACGCACACACACACACACACACACACTTTAAAGGGGTGGTGCCACCAAATTTGTAGCTTGCGCGTTCTTTGCTGTAAGCGTTTCCTATAGCTCCAGGAAGCATGATGCACGCGCCAAGATTCATGTATTCTCGCTAAATAATTTAATATCGCCTTTTGATGTGGACAACTTTCGGTTTCGGTTTCTGGGCGCCGAGGTTGTGCAGTGACGTAGAAGTGTAGGAAGCGTGGTCACGTGACCACACAAGGCTGTGACGCACTTAGCCAGGAAGCGATCGAAACTCGGCGAGTGATGTAGCAACCGATGCTTTGCCGATACTATAATGAACTAGAATATATTCTAGTTCACTACAGCCGGTACGTACGTTGCGGAAGTGGCGGAGGTCCGGTGGTCACTCACGTTACTACAGCAGATTTGGGTGTGACGTCACTACAACTTTCGTTGCCCATACTACAGATCTACGTCAGTGTTGGCGCGCTAGCGATGGGTTTTGATCGGGAGAATGGGCATTTAGGTACACTTTGGAGGTGAATTAAAATATATTCTAAACGTTTGCTGTGTCCGACCCTTCGTGTAAAGTGTCCTTGCATACAGAGGAAACCCACAACAGGCTTGTTATAGCATCGAAATTTGATGGCACCACCCCTTTAAAAAGACATCGGGAACCTCTGGTATTTGCAGCATATCTGAGTAATTTTTTTTTTTGCATATTGTAACAGGGTGTCACTTTACAACATCCTGCTATGGCGCACCCATCGGTGTACTCAAATGTCCATGTTTTTGCACATACTGTATTACGAAACAACATCAACAACCCCATATTCATGCTCGCACCACATGCAGGCGAAAACGGCCGCCGGTCCTGTGGAAGTGAATGCTTCCATGTTCAAGTCGTCCGGCCCGGAGTCAGAGACTCTAGACTACCACAAGGCATCGGACGTGGACGTCAAAAGCGGCATCAGACCCCTAAGTAAGCGCATAGATAGATAGATAGATAGATAGATAGATAGATAGATAGATAGATAGATAGATAGATAGATAGATAGATAGATAGATAGATAGATAGATAGATAGATAGATAGATAGATAGATAGATAGATAGATAGATAGATGAGCTGAGCCATTCCATTCTGTGAAGGAGGATTCACATGATGGAATGACCCATGGATTTTTGCCTGGCGACGAGTGCGTGACCGTTGCACTATCACTGATTGGGAGCCAAGCCCGCGACCTTGGACTAAGTCAGGGGTCATGTGTGATAATCCCTTCACCGCCTCAGTTCGGAAAAAAAAATGCACACGGAAAATATGCGCTAACACGCTCGTCTTCCGCTTTTCTTCCGTAGCCGCAGCCTCCACTGACAAGTCGATAACGGCGAAGGAAAAGATGGACATAATCATGTGGAGGACCAAGAGCCTCGGAAAATTTTGGAGTTTCGGCATCACCGTCGTCGAAGTCATGGGCGAGAACAGCAAGAAATTCTACATGATTGAGGTCAGTGTCTTGGACGGGCGCATTCGCTACGGCTCGTAAGTACAAAAAGATAGACTGGACGGACGAGAAAACTAAACTGTGGGCCTATACCTTCGTTTAGATAAGGCATGTCGCGGCAGAAAGACGCATGCTGTCTCAAATAGGAAACCTTAAAAAGGGGCCCTGCAACACTTTTGGAAGTGACCATTGAATGGCTTCATTAAAGTAGTACATCGCCTCGCGAATCAACCGCCACAAAAATATTTAGAATCCGTCAAGTACAAGACAAATGTTATAGCGCGAACTCAGGACGAGGACAAAAGGTACACGAAGACGTCTTCGTGTACCTTTCGTCCTCGTCCTGAGTTCACGCTATAATAATTGTCATGAGCTACCAACTAGCCCAAGCCGCCGCCCTTCTAAGTCAAGTACAAGCGGAGTTAGAGATTTGTAGCACGCTGTAATTGCCTTCTCTCGTCCCCACGAGAGCGACGGAAGCTAAGCAGGGAGGGATGGCACGGGGAAAAGAAGTTGCGTCACACGCATCATGACCTTTAGCACTTTTTCTTTATTTTCTTTTCTTCGAACGCACGACTTAGTTTCAGTGTGATCGCGAGCGCGCGCGCGGGCGGGCACGTGGCGATCTCGGTAACTATGCAGCACACGATGCTCAGATCAGCCAATGGCCGTGAATTTGGGTATATGGCGCAGTCATTTGGCCATATGGCATCATTTGTAGAAAGAATAGGGATTGTTTTTTAGCTGACTTTGAAAATTGATTGTAAATTCCAGGCTGCGTGCTGCGCTATAATGTTTGGCTCGCGTGTTCTCAGGAGCCTCGACTACCGATCGACAGCGTTTTCTGATGCATGCTGAAAATATGTTGCAGGGCCCCTTTAAAGCAGGACACGGTAAATTCAAAAAGAGACTTTCTGGACAGACATTGCGGATTTAGTCTGCAGGGTGTGTGATCGGCTACGGTTCGAATTTCTGTGTCACGTCCGCGTGGTGTGCTAAACAGTTTCCGTTGTTCATCCACCTTGACAGAGTATATAGACTAACACTCCTGAGTTTAAATGCACATATATGCTCCATAAAATGGACGGGAGGATGACTGCCGCCGTAGCTCAGTGGTAGAGCATCGGACGCGTTATTCGAAGGTCGCAGGTTCGTTCCCTGCCGGCGGCAAATTATCTTTTCATCCACTTTACTTTCTTCATATTTATATCCTAATTACTACAAATAACCTACCCTATACCTTCCTTGGCATTATTGTCTGTTAATTGTCATTAATATTGTGTCTAACAAAGAAAAACGAACCCTTAAAGTCACATTTCCTTCATTCAGAGAGTAGGGTGGTTTCTAGAAATATTTTTTCCTCTTTAGTGCGCCTTTAAAAGGCCCCTATACCACACCAAGTTCAAGAACGAGAAAGGGACTTACTTCCTACAGGCGATATCTCCTCCTCGCGTTGAGCCTATCAGGATTTCGCGCCTTTCGGATACACGCTGTTATCTCCCGTCGCGCAGTGGAAAATGCACAAAACGAAGTGAAATCGGTCGATCGCGCACTATAGTCAAGCGCGACAAAGCAGAAGGGGCGTGCGACCGCATGGCAAAGCAGTGTAGGAAACAAATCACAAACTGTTATCCGTCGTATATGGACCAGTCGAGAGCTTATGTCCTCATGACGTCAGGTGAACGGACTGCTGGCGTAACGAATTGTGTCGGGAAAATGGGAAACGTCAGGAACCAAAAAAAAAAAAAAGACTCGTAGGGCCCGTTAAGTTTCCGCCTAAGGCGACTCGAAGGCGAAAGCCAACATTTTTTTCCCCTTCTCATTCGACGTACATATCCTTCGTGTTAAAAAGACCGGGCGTGCAAACACGCACACAAGAAAGAAGTCAAGACACCACAAAGGCCGCCACGGTTGCGTCCGTGTTTGCACGCCCGGTCTCTTTACATTGAATACCTACCTACTATAGCTCAGCTCTGTTATTCTATGTACTGATCCTCTACCGCCCCCGGCCCTCCGAAACCTTTCTGCGCCTCACCTGATTTTGCACTGCCTCAGTGATCGGCACACCCTTGACCAAGCGACAATGTCATATGACGTCATCATGTGACGTTATGATAAGTCATGGCGATGTCACAAATTTTGCTGATCTGTGACGTTATGATGACGTCACATGGTGTCATCATCACGTGATTTTTTCGCATCACTTGCGTAGACGGCGCCGACGGTCAATTTTCGCGTTTGCTGAGGTATCTACGCTCATTCTCTGTATATTGAGAGGTTGTGTAGGTGCCCTCTAATATTCATTTCGTCCTGATGACCGCGCGCAGAAAGTCAAGACCGGCAGTCCCGCCGACGTGTCGCACGTGCTCGAAGGTGACGTCATCGTGGCGGTCAACAACCAGGACATCTCGGAGCTGCCCATCGCCGAGGTCAAGCGCCGCATGCAAGACTGCGGCGACCAGCTGGTCATCACGGTGCTGTCGTCGAGCGCCTTCCGGCTGCTCGAGTCTCGACGCGACTGGGACGAGATCCTCAAGGCGGCCGGGCAGGAGACCATCCAGGTGCGGGCCATCAGGACGGCATGCAGCGGCAGCGGCTACTACGGCTTCAAGGTGTTCGAGGCCAAGGCGTGGAACGAACAGAAGAAGGCCCTGGTCCACTGTCACGTCATCCAGAAGGTACACCGGTGATCGACGCAAGGGGGAGGGGGGGGAGAGGGGGGGCAATGCAACGAGATAGAAATCTGCGAATTGACAATAATGTTCAAGACTGGAATCGGAATCATGTTGACTTTCGGCACGCATGTCGTCGCAAAGTTGCAATATACAAACATAGGTTGCAGAAAAACAAGCAAAAAAAGCTCTTTCAATGTGACTTCTTGGTGCTGGACATTCTTATCCAACTTTCTTAGCCAAAGAAAGGAAGTGAACACGTTACCCGGGTGACTGTGAAGATGGGGAACAATGCCAACGGGAAGTGATCTTTCTTCGTTCCTGTCTAACCTCATTTGAGGTCAAAATCGCCAAGTCGGCCTTCAGATAAAAATTGACAAGGGGAGGGGGTGGGTTCTGACGTCGTGCCGGGAGCCGCATAATAGGGTCCCGCGAGCTGCAGGTTGCCGAACCCTGATCTAAAGCATTTGCATTAGGAGGAGCACAGCGCGAAGCCACACGCATTTAACAAAAATGCCCCACGCTCACTCATGCAATCCGCCTTTTCCATTTTCCTGTGCTGCCCTCTATCGGTTTGGTAGGGGCTTGGTAGGGGCAGGGATAACCGGTGTCGCTAGAATGAAAGCCTCCGAGATGAAGGGGAGTATCGCGACTTTTCCGCTAGGGGAAGGGCGCATGCGCCGTGGTATCGTGAAAGAGGCAGATTGCCTTAGACGACTGGGAGGCGAAAGCCATCCTCTTCTTCTTTTCCGTCGATTGTATTGATCCCTCCCTAAAGCATTTCGTCCCCAACGTGGTTTTGCGCTGCGGAAAGCTTTAGGTTTCCCGGTGGTATTGTGGAACCACTACAACATTTATACACCCCTCCAAAACGACCTACCTGTAGTACTGCAGCTAGCTGGGCGAGTCGGTACATCTGCATCTGTACATGCATGCGTGCTGGTATCTACATTACCCGCAGGGCGCATAAAGGCGCTACAAAGGTATAGAGCATCGGACGCGTTATTCGAAGGTTGCAGGTTCGGTCCCTGCCGGCGGCAAGTTCTCTTTCTTAATTTCTCCACTTTTATTTCTTCACATTTATATCGCAATTACTACAAATAACATCCCATATACTTTCCTTGGCTTGATTGCATGGCAGTTCTAATTAACTTTGTATCTCACAAAAAAAACGAGTCCTTAAAGGGGCCCTGCAACACTTTTTGAGCATGGTCAGGGAACGCTGCCGATCGGTAGAATTCTCAGTCAGCTAGAAATCGTTCCCTCTTCCTTCTAAAAATGATGCCATATACCCAAATTCACGGCCATTGGCTGATTTGAGCATCGTGAGCTGCACAGTTACCGCGGTCGCCGCAGGAGGCCGCCACGTGCCTGCGCGCGCCCTCGCGATCCCACCGAAAGTAAGCTGCGCGTTCGTGAAAAAGAAAAAAAAAGTGCTCAAGGCCATGACGCGAGCGTGACGTCACTTCTTTCCCCCGTGCCATCCCTCCCTGCTTAGCTTCCATCCAGCGCGCTCGTCGGGACGAGAGAAGAGAGAAAGAAATTACAGCGCGCGACAAATATTTAACTCGGCTCGTACTTGACGGCTTCTAAAAACTTTCGCGGAGGTCGATTCGTAAGGCGATAAACTCCTTTAATGAGGCCATTCTATGGTATCTAGGAAAATTGTTGCAGGGCCCCTTTAAGCACCCCCTTCGTTTGTACCACAACTGGTCCCATAGACCAACCGTTCACATCAATGGTGAAATATCTCTTCCCGGTGGCGTGCAGACCACCGACGTGCAAGTGGCGACGCCCAACAAGGCAATGTACCCGGGTGACGTGCTCGTCATGATTAATGGCGCGCCCACCGAGGGCATGGACCAGTACGGCATCAAGGCGGCCCTCGCTAAGGGTGCCAACGAGCTGAGCATCACCATAGCGCCCATGTCTCCGCTCAGGCTCAAGAGGCCTTCCTACACCCGTCTGCACGAGACGGTGATGACGGACGCCAACGTGCCCGAGCCTTCGGCCAAGGCTAACATCGAGAACGCACCGGGGGCCGCCTCTGCTCAACCCGCAGCTGCCGCCGGTGCTAAACCCGCAGCGGCACCGGCACCGGCAGCGCCGGCGAAGCGTTAAGCGCACCCAACGCCACGCTCCAGCAACCACTCGAAAACCGTGCTCGAGGGAAATATGTTTATGTGCGATCAAATTAAAACAAAAAAATTGCAGCCGTTACACGCTGTGAAGACAGTCGAGACGGCGAAGCTTTAAATCCACGATTGTACGATCGGTCATCATCATCATGAAGTTTCGTTTTAATTATTTCTTTATTCCCCCCCCCCCCCCTCTGGCCACGTGACCTGCGTGACGACTTCTACTGTTAACCCGCCGCGGTAGTCTAGAGGTTTTGGTGCTTGACTGTTGACCAGAAGGTCGCGGGATCAAACCCCGGACACGGTGGCCACCTTTCAATAGAGGCGAAATGTCACCGTACGCTTAGACTTAGGTGCACGTTAAAGAAGCCCAGGTGGTCGAAAATTTCCAGAGCCCTCCACCACGGCGTCTGTCGTAATCATGTCGCGGTTTTGGGACGTAGCACCCCCAACAGTTGTATCATTACAACTGAGCCATCGGCCGCGGACGATGTATCTGGTACTAGTTGGAGTTTGTTCTGGTAGTTAGGATAGCGCCGCCGGCCGCGGCCGGCGGTGCTGTTACGGCCGGCAGCGGCAGTGCCAGCGAACACGTGAGCGCGCTCAACGCCACGGTCCAGTTGAAGACGTTCGGCCGTTTTAGAGCGGTATATGTTTACGTGCGGGCATAATAAAGGAAGCGAATCGAAGAAACAGCAGTGCGAACAAAGAAAGTGCTGCAACATTTTCAGAAGTGTTGACCGCTTGAAGGGCTGCTGGCACGAAAATTTTCAGTTGTCATTTTTTTTACGTCAAATGAAAGGCCAGGCCCTCAAGAGCCCAGAAAAGGTAGTGATAAGCACGGATAAAGCCTGAAAAGGTAATTACAGTATGTTTTCTAAGTCAGTTTCGGTTCCTACTGTACCCTGACGTCACAACTCAGTGTGAGCTTCTCGTCACGTGCTCGCACAATATATAGACTTTTCCACGACCGCTCCATACCGTGGCTCCGTTGGTGACGCACAAGCGGCCATTTTGAATGTTTTGGTGACGCACAAGCAGCCATCTTGGAAGTTTTGGTACCTGACGTCACCACAACTAGCTAGACTGCTGCGTGAAGTCACCAGAATCAGTACTGTAGCCTGAAGTCAAGATAGTTAATTTCTGTAGGTGCAGCATGGAAAAATTGACTTTAATATCAAAATAAAATATCTTCTCAGCATTTGCTGAGCTTCAGACTTGCTCAGAGCCGTCTCTGCATACAAGAGATTTGTATGGCACAGTAAACTCGCCTTCGAAAAAAGGTGTCAGTACCCCTTTAACGAATTGTGATGGATGCGTTCTTTAAAATTGCCTAAAAACTCGAGGCCTCCGCGATTTGCTCCGGCAGCGTGCGACGGCGCGCTGCCGGAGCTAATCGCGGAGGCCACGCAAGAATGAACTGGATGATAGTGACGCGACAGACAATAGAGAGACTTATCTGCGATGTTTGCGTGACAACTGGTTTACTAGTTTAAGGTAGCGACGGCTTGAGTTGCATCAGCACTGTCACAAAAATTGTAATTCTGGGGTCTTACGTGCTGAAAGCACAATATTATTATAAGCTAGTACGCAGTGGAGGGGGGACTCTGCATTAATTTTTCACTATCGGATTTTTTCGCGGGCGCCTGTATCAGTGTACACGGGTCTTATTGCACTTCACCCTCTTCGATACGTATCCGCCGAGCCAGGGGATCGAACCGTGGTTCCAGGGGTGACGCCATGACAAGTGAGTTCCTTCTGGTGGCAGAGAGGCAGGGAATTCATTCGTTTTGTTTTGACCATGTTTGCTTTTAAGTGGGGGCTATAGGGGGTGGTGGCAGGCGAAAATGTAAGGAGGTAAGGGGTCAGCTGCCCCCTCGTGCCCTCCCCTGTAGCCGCCCCTGCCGGGTCTTCGAGGGGCGAATTTCGGCCTTGTTGGTGAGACATGAAACGATATTGAGCACAAGGTAACACAAGGACGAGTAAGGGAGGACACCACGCGCGCTAACTTTCAACAAAATGGCTTATTGCAACCGAAGCACGGTTATATACAGTGGTGATGTTCACACGCTGCACCCAGATGTCATGCGCACAGAAGTGCATTTTTGATGTTATTCTCTCTCGAGCCTTCGAGGTTATTATCATGGGAACTTGGCAGCGCAAACAAACGAGACACAAATAAGCGCATAATGAATTCATAATGAATCTATACCAACCAGCCCGCCTATCAACCATTCTGCAATTTATCTCTTCGAGGTTAGCAGCACCGACACATACACCTCCAAAGATACCACGGTAGGTGCCATCTCCACAAAGCGCTTCAGCGGTTGCCTCGCGGGATGTGTCCTCTGCGCTTGTTATTAAGAACCCCGCGCGAGAAGCTCGCAACGCAAAGTCACCGGACGTCGGATATCATTCCCTGCTCACAGCCAAAGTGTTCTCCCCTCCCCCGTATATACAGATATCGCTGTAATACAACACGCCGAGAGTGAAAGTATATGATGTCGATAAGCAAGTGGGGGTGAGGGGAGGGGGGGGTGGCCATGAAGGATGCAGCAGCGTCTGGTGTCGCGCCCTGTACAGCCGCACGCTGTTGAGACGCTGGCGCCTCGGATAAAGACGGCGCAAGCGATGACCTCGACTGGGCCGCAGCTTTATAGTGTGCGTGTGTGTATGTGTGTGTCTTTCCGGTCCACCGATAAGCGCGATAACTTGCATAGGCGCGCGCCTGGCGACGTTTGACCCACTGAACGCAGCAAGGCGGGCGGGCGCGCGCGTGCGTGCTCAGGAGCACGCGTGAAAGGTGTGCCGGTTGGTCGGTGGTCGCGGTTTCGTCAGTGGTGTTGGTGGTGTCTGCGACACTGCGGTAACTTAATGGTGCGTGGCTGGACTGGGGGCGTGGGCAGGGCCCCGCACGTGAGCGCACCCTATATGCTTCGTCTCGCGAAGATGCGTGCAGTACAGGCATAGGTCGGCAAACTCACTCATGAGTCGACTCACTCAGACTCAAACTATATAAAATGGGGCCGTGAGCCTTATTCTGAGTGAGTCCGGGAGAGCAATATTTTGGTGAGTTTAAGTCCGAATGTGTCTGGTTGAGAAAACATTTAGTGAGTCTCAGTCCGAGTGAGTCCGGTTGAGAAGACATTTAGTGAGTCTGAGTCCGAGTTAGTCGGGTTGAGAAAAATTTTGGTGATCCTGATTCCGAGTGAGTCCTAAACGCAACATATATTGCTTGAGTGAGTCTTGAGTGAGTTCCACTATCTTCTTTTTTTTTTTTTTGATCCGGCATAGGAGTACAGCGGAGGCTACACGGCTTGCGTCAGCTTATGAACGCGCTTAAGGAACTAGATCTTCACGTAGAGCTTAAGGAACAGACTGTCACGTAGAGCTTAAGGGGCTCTACGTGACAGTGAGACGCCACAGGGTAGCGTAACACGTGAGACGCCACAGGGTAGCGTAAGACGGTTTTTTGAAAAGAGAGAATGCATGCAATGGAAGAGAAATCAATCGTAAGTTTCACCACAGCGCCCTCCCCCCCCTCTTCCGAACCCCCCTCATACTCAGGTTCTTAGGATCAAAATGCACCGCTAACCTGCGACCTTCGAATAACGCGTCCGATGCTCGGACGCGTTATTCGAAGGTCGCAGGTTCGGTCCCTGCCCGCGGCAAGCTATCTTTTCGTCCACTTTTCTTTCTTCACATTTACATTACATTTACTACTAATAACGTCCCCTATACTTTCCTTGGCATTATTGTCTGTTAGTGCTCATTAATATTGTGTATAACAAAGAAAAACGAGCCCTTAAAATTGCCACAATTTTACATTTAGGGGCTTAGAAGCACTGAAGCTTGGGCGAGCTTGTAAGACATGATGGCATAACTTCACAGCACTGAAGAACGACGACACAGGAAAAGAGCAGATAATTATAACAGAGAGAAGTCATTCATTACGCAGGATGTTAACGTCTTAGTAATAAAAAACTTACAGGGTCCGTTATGCATTCACTGAAGGCTACTCGAACGCGAAAGCCATCTTCTTCTTCTCAGTCGATGATGTATTGATCCTGCCTCACCACCCTTCGAGAGCTTTCTGCACCTAACGTGGTTTTGCGTTGCCTTCAAGATTGGAGGCACCTCACCTGGTTGTGTATTGCCTCAGTAATTGGACCACCTTTGACCAAGCTGCGATGTCATGAGATGACGTCACTGTGACGTCATGAGTTTCGGCAATCAGTGACGTCATCATGACGTCATATGGTAGCGTCATCACGCGATGATTTTTGCATCACTCGTATGGACGCCGACGGGAAACGCCGACGCGGGACGCCGGTCAATTATCGCGTTTGATGAGGCATCTAAGGCTTTCGCCTTAATAAATATTGCCCAAAAGTATATTGCTGGACGCTTCTTCCTAGTTCTTTCCTTACGCATTCCGTGATTCAATAGCGCGTGTTGGATGAGTCACCGTCCGTGCTCAGAAGGCGCAGCCAGCGCTCGTTAATTAACGTCCCACACGAGTCGGGGCGTAGCCTTCGCTGCACCGAACAGAGCTGGCAAGGCTGCCGTGTGTACATAGGGTGTCGCGTGCGTCGCCGTCAGATTGTTGTGACGGGCGTTGGCTGAAGAGCGAAAGTGGTCTCGCCGGCGAAAGTCGAGGTCGTGCTCTCGTTGGCAGCGATTTCTGTGTGGTGCGTTTCACTTTTACCGCCTCGGGTAGTGCGCAGGACGCAGCCGCTACCCCTCGATACAAGGTGGAGGAGGGGGAGAATGATTTGTGTATAAACAAAGCGGCGCAATGCTCCGCGTAAGAGGCTCAGTAGAAGGAATATAGTGCTACAATGCATATAGGCATTTAAGGGACACTAAAGTGAAGCAACAGATTAGTTTAAGCTGATAAATTATGTTCTGTAAACTATAGTGTAGTTAATTTTAGCATCATATGTTAATAGATGAGAAAACTTCAGATCTCGAAAATATTCCTTTTAAATTTCCCGCCGCGATATCCGATGTTGACCTCACGGATTTCAACGTGTTTTTAACACGAAAGTGTTTTATGCCGGGGTCCATCGAGATTTTTCATGACGTATTTCCGTCACGGAAATACGTCAGCAAAATGAAAGCCATCAGTTGGCAAAGAGCAAAAAACTACAAGTTTTCGAATATTGTACACATTGGCTCAACGAGAATTTCTGAAACTTGGTACGTTAAGTCTCTGGCTCCCTCAGAAGACGATACACTTCATCTTTACTGATTAGGGACTTCGTAGCCCACTGTGGACGCCGCCAAAATCTATGACGTCATGGTGACTGATGGGAAGCTTCAAGGGGGCGTCGCCACCCGCATTGTCTTTTTTGCCCGTTTTCTCGTTTACCAAGCGTCTTATCGCAGCAAAGCGTGGTGTTCTTGGCGTCGTGAAAGAGTAACTAAGAAATACGAGAAAAATCGTTTTTCTCTCTTTAGTGTCTCTTTAATATGTGCATGGTTTTGATACTGATACAGAAACAACGCCGAGATATGCATATACTGATTACTGCGAGATTGTGTGAACAGCGTACAACACACACGCAAACACAGCGACAGATCAGCTCACTTTTTTTAGGGGCGAAGCTCCTTAAAGCGGCACCCATTCGTCCCTCGTAGTTATCGTAGTCGTAGTGCGTAACCAGTCGTAACGCTAGTACCAGATCTTGACCTCCAAGGTGGTGCCGGTGGGAGATTTTTCCTGTGCGTTGTTGAACAATAAAAAATTCGCAGCGTGCGCGTTAACTAAAAGCCGAATTCTTCTGTCTCTCATTCCCCATTAGCAGCCATTGGCATGTTCCAGTAGGAAACGTTAGTAGAAGTAGAAGTGTAAGTGTCAGCTAAAAGCCGACTTCTTCTGTCTCTCATTCCCATTAGCAGCCATTGTTTACCTCCAAGGTAGTGCCTGGTGAGATTTCTCCTGTGCGTGATTAAACAATAAAAATTTTGTTCAAAACGCCGTTGATTGATGAAATAAACCAACGAAAGACGCCAGATGTTTTCTAAAAGCAAAACGAAAGAACGCCAGATGTTTCTAAAGCAAAACGAAAAGACGCCAGCTGCTTAACGAAAGACGCCAGATGTTTTCTAAAGCAATGGTTTTCTAAACAATGAAAATTCACAGCGTACATGTAAAATTAAAGTGAGCTGCAAGTCGTCATAACTCATCGAACCTTTAGTATAAACGCGCCTGATCTCACGTCGGTGATGATGTACTGGGCAGAATTCACGGATGATTCATGGTTTACCGATGAACCTCCGCAGCTTCGCCCACTCATCATCATTCACTCCGTGGATATGCTGTGATTTTTTTAGCTATGAGTCCTATTAAAAAGTCCTACTAAAAGTCCTATTAAAATAGGTCCTATTATTAGTCCTATACATATTATTAAAAGTCATATTATTAAAAGTCCTATTAAAATAGTCCTATTAAGTCACTTTTTTACCCCTTTTTAGTCCTGTATGAGAGCCAGGCCCGTAGCCAGGAATTTTTTTCGGGGGTGGGGGGCACTTGCTGAAAACCTTGACTATTTGAGAAAAACACCTAATTTCATCATTTATTTTTGGTAAAAACACGCACTTCACCAAAATTTCGAAAGGGGGGGCGGGTCCCTAGCCCCCCCCCCCTTTCCCACCTGGCTACGGGCCTGATGGTAGCGTTCCATAAGAATTGTGCGGTAGTAATCTACTGGGGTTAGTAGGTTCATTTAATAAAAGAGCGGGCCAGTGTGACTTCCATAGAGAAGCTTGCAATGGCGCGAACTGCCCTTTTCTGCATTACATGCAAACAACATGTCGAAACGTTGGCTCGAGCGACACCCTGCGTTCAGGAATTTTTACATCTCTTCCAGCTGCCAACTTCCCCTGAACTTCTGCTTCATTTGGATTAAACCAACCTGTTAGTTTTATATGACTGTATCTAAAAAAGAACAAAAAAAAAATGGCCGCGTATCTGCGTGCTTCGCTGCAAATGTCGCCGAAAGACGATAGTCTTCTACCGGTCGTTTCTTTTCTGCCGGCCGTTTCTGCGCCGTTTCAGCGCAGCCTAAGAAACACTAGTGTCTTAAGAATTACGTATCTATGTATTTTCTAGTAAAGGAATACACCGCCTAATACTTACACATTGATGTTGCGCCTCAGATATGCGTAATATTTGCTTTTTGATCAACAATGTTAGCAAATATGAACGCCGCTACCAGTTCAAGATGGCTGGGCGTTCAGCAAGTGCTTAAACTTTGGCCGGGTGGTTGAATCGTGTGACAGACAGACCAAAATTTCTGCGTTGAAGTGTCCCAAGAAAGACTATCGTTAAAAAAAAAAAAACGGGCCCGTTGGTAGATTCCCCTTCCATATTATTTCATTCTGCCACCCCTGGGTCGCCTGTGCAGTGCAAGAGGCGTTTCACAATCACCCCTATTGGGGTGAGATTTCCTGGACTGATAGCACGGAGGGCAGGTTTGAAGATTCGTGGCGCGGATAAAGACGCCAGCCGACGCGTTACTCGGAAAGGCGACCGTTCATTTAATCGATGAACGAATATTATTTGTTGCGTAAATAATAGGCGTCGTATCAGTAGCAAAGGCGTACGCGGCATAAGCAGCCTGTGAAAAAAAATAAACACACAAAGCAGAGAAAGCATTTAATCCAAGAGAAAGCGCTCAATCTGGGGCACCCATAGCGAGTTATCCGTTACAGAAAAATATAAAGAAACTGTTGATACCGAGTCCAGAGGCCATGCAAAATGGAAAAGTCACACTGTCGCTTGTGAATTTACCCAAGACGGCTCTAAGGCGAAAGCCATCATATTTTTTTTAGTGAACTGTATTGAACCGGCGGGGAATCCGTCCGTTGGCGTAACCCTCGGGCATTTCATGCACGGCTGCAGCAGCGCTTGCAATGCTGGCTGCCTGCGTTCCAGCGCTGCCGTGATATAATGGTTTGAACCTAAGAAAAAAACGTCAGCTCCACCCAACCATTGCTCTCCCTCTCACAAAAAATTTGCGTAACAACTCCATCCAATAGAGCTTACTCATTTTCGTGACGTCAAGCGCTTCTCGTGTGTTTCAAATAGTTGTCTTTTCCATACAGACAATCGTCTGTGCCGCTGGTATTATAGGTCGAAAACTCGAAGGTCTTGGTAAATTTCGTCAATGATTCTGACATCGCTGTTGAGCTAAACGTAATGTTTCCGGTACTAACGGCGAACACCGAACCCTTAATATGCGTAGAATTTACATTAGCCGAGAGAAAGTACTAACGATTCGAGCGGAAACCAACTAGCACGACTGCCTTTCAAGGGCGGTTCTGTGGACAGTTTCGTAAGTTGTGACCTACCATGTAACTGAAAACACACCTTCCACTCCTTGGCTTCCACCGGATTGTGATCAGACAAGTTAGTAACGCTTGTAACGCAGTTAAGCTTTGCGCCATAAATACGTTTTAATACGATTGATTGCCCGACACAACGAATACTACACTACGTTTCTTTTTGCTGGTTAAGTTACTTCCTTTACTGCGCTACTGGTTAGTTACTTTTCTACTCTTTACAATTTAGAGTATTCTATTTTTGTATGACAGATACGGATGCCTCTGTCGGGTGTTGCGATGTGCCTTGGTATGGGCCCACCGTGGTGGCCCAGTCGTAACCGGGTGCTCCGCTGCTGACCAGAAAGTCGCAGGTTCGATCCCGGCCGCTCGATTTCGACAAAGGTCATGTGCCAGATGCCCGTGTACTAAAGAACCCCAGGTGGTGAAAATTCTCCGGAGCCCTGCACTACGGAGTCTCTCATAGCCGAGTCGCTTTGGGACGTTAAACACCACGAATTTAACCTACTACTAGTACAAACACTACTGCTATTATTACTGCTAGAACTACTACTATACTACGACTACGACTACGGCAGCAGCAGTGCGAGAAACAGCTATAGTATAATGAGCTAGCGTACTACGCGAAGGTAGAAAATTATTGCTTTCGTCCTCTCATACCAACTTACCTTGGTATAATTCAATGAAAGAAATAGGCATCTGAATCTAAATGACCGCGTTGATTACAGAGCACAATGGCGTAACCGGTGTTATAGCTGACGTATGGTGAATGTGCAAGCAGCGAGCAAGGATGCGAATTCTCACATTGCTCCGTCCCTACGATCACCCCTATGAATACATTCAAGCCCCCTCAGCAGGCGCAGTATACGCGTTAAATAAAGAAGGAAGCAAAATCGCGATAAGTACGCGTCCTTGGCTCTGAATGAAGCCATCGGTCTTTGTTGTTCTCTCGTGGATGGCAATACAGAGACCCCTCCCCACCCTGCCCCCGGCTGACTGAATGTGAAAGCGCTTGGATGACTCCATGGGCGCCGGCAGGGCGGTGCGAAAGGTGCAGTTGCCCCCTCTCCTCCCCCCCCCCCTTCCACCAAGCCACACCATCCTCCCCCCCCCCCCTCTCTTCCACACGCGATGCAACATGCGTTTGTACTCCGCAAGACAAAATCCTGCCGACTTCCACGGATGACTCAGAGGTTTCGCATGCCATGTTCCCACCTGAACCCTTGAACCTCCCGCGAGCATCGAGAAGAGCAAGCCTAGGTTAGCTTTCTTTTTTTTTCTTCTTCTTTTTTTGGTCTTATCGAGCAAAATGCAACACTTGCGAGTGAATGCGGATGGCACTAAACGTGGAGAGTTACACGCCTGTTGGGGAGTATAAAAGGTGGTGAGGAGGGTGGAGGTGGGGAGGTGTATACAGCTTAGAATACACCAGGGGCAGGCACCCATTGAGCAAACCCATCCGCTGGAAATCAACAATAGGGCGCAGAGGGGCGAAATTGTAGCAGCCAAAATGATGTTTTCTTTCTTCTTCTTTTTTTTGCGGCATTTCTGAGCATCAAGCAGACCTCACGGAAAGGCCATTGTAAGGCTCATTCATTTCAGTTTTGTAATTTCATTTTGTATTGCGAACCGCATCTATTTGTACATCGTTGCTTTTATACCCGGCTCATCCGCTCGTAATCAAATGCCTCTCGTTGGGTGCTGCTGGCAAAAATATAAGCGAGGTAAAATAACACCACCACCCAATCAATCTTTCATTTTTTATTTAAGGGAAGGTTTTATTTTCTATCGCAGTCCCTGCGAGCAATATGCAGGGTCGTTTCGCATGCGGCATTTATTTCACATGCGCATGAGCCTCTTGTGTGGCCTGTGCCGCCGAATAGCAACGGTATATGACATTGGATTTCGCTTCACCGTTTTTAGATATGTAAGCATTGCTATGCCGGCTCAACCACAAACATGTTTACACGTCCGTCCCTCTGTCGCGCAAGAAATGAGACAGTGTTTCACTTAAGCTTCATCGAGAGCAGGTGCAAAAAAAAAAAAAGAAATGTGAGCGGACAAACGAGGAACGAGGTGCAAGCGACCTAAAGAAAAAAAAAGAAAATTAAGGCAGCTTCGCCCTAGTGGTGCCTAACCTGAAGGATGTACGGAGCTGGATGGTTTGCCTTCTTTCTCTTTAGTTTTCTCTTTCTTTTTCCTTTCTTCTCCTTGTTTCCTATGTATTTTTTTCTCTGTTTATTCCTATTTATTTATTTCTCGCGGCTCAGCGGTAGAACACCCGCCTCTCTTTATATACCTACATATATATTTCTTTCTCTTTCTTGCAGTTTCTATCTTTCTTGCCCTTTCTGTCTGTCTTTCTCTTTGTTCCCTTTCTCTCTATCTCTTTCTCGCTTACTTCGTCTTCCTTTCTATATTTTTCTCTATATATAGTTCTTCCTATCTCTTTCTCGCTTGCTTCCTTTTTCTTTCTGTGTTTTTCTCTCTATATATATATTTCTTCCTATCTCTTTCTTTGATGATCTCTCTTTCTGCATTTCTTTCTCTACATTTCTCTCTTTCTCATTCTTTCTGTGTGGAGGAGCATAGCCTCCGCTGCTTTTGCGCCATGAAAAATCGAATTAACTTTGTGTGCTGTTCTACTCTCTCCCCTCCTCCTCTCCCTCACATGTCTCCTTCTCACCCTCACTTCCCTTTTCCATCCCTTGCTATATTATAATATACAAGGCTCTGATAGCGTGCCTGGATTGCTACGATGCTCGCCTTCGTATCGTGGGTACGCGGGTTCGAATCCCGCCTCGCCATGAAATTGCTTTCGTCAAGAATTTTTCTTTCTTTCTTTCTTTCTTTCTTTCTTTCTTTCTTTCTTTCTTTCTTTCTTTCTTTCTTTCTTTCTTTCTTTCTTTCTTCAATAGTTCTGTCGCCCATCAGAGTTATTGCATCCCACGCCGGACAAAGCGGCGCACGTGTTGTGGGAGCGAAGCAAAAGATGAAGAAGAGGACGAAGATAGCGCGTGCCGGTTCATGACGATGACCATTTCTGTTCATCCGTCACAGACCAACGGCGAGCTTAACCCTTTGTTTCCCACATACAGTCTGCGCAGTGCCCGCAAACGAAAGTGATATTTTCAGACAGTTTTCGTTCAATGTAATACCTGGAAAAAAAACTAAGAGCAATACATATACATTTTATAAGAATTTTATTACTGCCACATTTGTTGCAGTCATGAATGAGGGGTCGAAAATAGGGGATGATGCATTGAACCATCAAGGGCTTTCAAGAGGCATGAAAAATTTGAAAGCATTCGATTTTTTTTCTGTATGAATGCACAGGTAAGATGCGTTCTTCTCCACAATGTATCTTGAGATCCTTCTTCAACCAGTGCCACAATTCTTTTTTGTTCATCTTAGTCTATGTAAGTTCAACTTCATCATCACTGTCTGTGGAGCTTTCGCCATCCGTGCGTAGCAGTCTCTCCGACGAAATATACTCTCGTTTGCAATCTGAGCCTTCCAAGTTTTCATCTTCGCTTCTGCTTGAATATTAGTTTTGAAAGAAAATTTCTTGCATTTGCTCGTCTGTCAACTGTTGCCTCCAAAACAAAACAAAAAAAAAACCTTTTTAAGGCTTTGAGGTGCTTTAAAACTTCTTTTGCAGTAAATTAATGAAAAAGAAACAGAACTGCGATGCACTGCAAACTGCGGTACACTTTTCTGGCCCATCCAGAAGCTGGACTTCGTAGTCCTGAGTGCCACAAACGTGTATGCAAGCCTAAACTGCACATACAGTTGACAATAACCAATGATACAAAAATAGTACTAACTAGGTTCGTTCCGTAGGCTTCGCGAAAAAGAATATAGGCATTTATAAGCAGATATTACAAGTAATAAGCAAAGAGGAGCATGAACAAGCCAGGAGCTCGCCGTCTTTGCCAGCCGCATGTGGTGTCCATGTTTGCAATGAACGAAGCACTAAAGTGCGGTAGCTGTAGTGCCATCTATCAAGCGTAAGTGAAAGCTTGGACTTCCACGTTTGTGGCAGCAAGGAATCAGGGGTTCCTTAGTGAAATTTCGAGGCAAAAAAAAAATCAAACAAAACTGCCACAAATGTGGCACCTGGGATATAAAGGGTTAAGCAGCTCGGCTGTTTAAAAAAACAAAGTCACGCGATGCCATATGCGTTCGCCTAAGACGACGCTAAGGCGAAAGCCATCTTCTTCTTTTCTTTCTCAGTCGATGTACTGATCCTCCCCCGCCCCCAGCGAAAGCTTTCTGGACCTAACGTGGTTTTGCACTGCCTCCAAGATCGGAGGCACTGCAGGCTTTGTGCGCCTCACCTGGTTTCGCACTGCCTCCGTGATCAGCCCACCTTTGACCAAGCGACGATGTCATGTGACGACGACGTCACAAATTTTGGCGAAATGACGTTATGATGACGTCACGTGGTGACGCGTGATGATGATTTCTTGCATCGCTCATGTTGACACCTACGTCGCCGACGGCCAATTGTCGCGTTTGATGAGGCATCTAAGGCTTTCACCTTAAAATATATCGAACAAATGAGCAAACATTTTAAAGCCGGGAAAGCAAGATTCCACCCGTCACATCGACTCGACAAAAGTCTTTTTTCCCCCGCGGTGTCGGCAGGCGAGGGACTCCAAAAAAAAGGATTGCGCAACATGAAAGACGATATGTACTCGAAGAGAAGAAAGCACATTACATTTCTGCGCGCATTTCCATTCCTCCTTTCTTCCTTCACTCGTTCTCACCCCTGCAGCAAACGTGAGTCGAGTCAAACCAGACTGCGCGATTATTCGAATGCGCACAATGGGAAAGGAGAACCTGCAGCAAGTGCGCAGGGTGATTTCCACGGTGTTATACGTACCCTAGAGGGTAACATATGGCATCGAATCCAGGGGCTAAGTTATTCAAATGGCTTGAAGTGAGGGGAAGGGGAGGGGGGTAAATCTCCCCTGCATCCATGGCTGTGTTTCTCACGCGGGCAACTAGACTGCGCTCGGCGGCGGCGTTGTCCGGAGAAGACAATGAAGTTCCGAAGGGGCGGCCCAGCAGCCCGGAAAAAAAAAAAATCTATTGTGATGGCTACAGCCAGCCATTCGTGTGTTGTGTGTGCTGTACAATGCCACGGAGAGTCGAAGCTGCGGCGGCGTCGTCTCCCGTTCGCGTTTTCTTGGACCGATGGGATTGCGGGACGTATATCGTTCTGTTCCGAGGTTGTGTCGCGGTTTCTTGCATTTGCGTAACGTGAATCGTGTACGGGGCTTGTGTTTACCGCTTTTTCGCGCGTACAACGTAGCCAGTGATGTGACGTTAGTATTAGCTGTGAACACCCGGAAACGAGCAGAGGATAACCATACAGACAATTTTACGTGTGCGTTTCGGTGGCCCCATATTGGGCTGTTAACCTTGCCGCTCTGTATCTTTAACAACGCATACATACGAAAGCAGATGGGTTGGTGCATTCGATGTTTCATCAATCCCTTATTAACTCACGTCGCGATATGCAAACGTAAGAAAACATTCTTTCAGCAGCCCAAGGTGGCGACGCCAATATGTTTAAAGTAAGACCGTCTATGGCTAGAAAAAATACATGGCTAAGGACATATGCATTTAGATTTCGTAAAAGCACGTGGATATGACACCTGAGGCATGACACTCGTTAACGAAGAAAGTTAGGCTAGTTGCTTCCGATGCCCTTTTTGTGACATATATGGTTACTAGCACGTAAAACTTTAAGGGAAAAAAATGTGGGACTGAACAGAACACTAGACTGGCAAATTTAACTCAAATAACATGCGAAGAAGGTACCATATGCTCTCTCCTGTCCCACGCTTTTTTCTCTTAAGTTTTGCGCGCTAGTAACGATAAGTCACAGAAAACGCATGGCACTCAAGACATGAAACCTATGACACGTGTACTTGGCGGCATCACTCGGCGGTGCAAGCGGCACGCCCCGCCGTAACTGAATGGGGAAATCATAGGAGGAAGGAGGGAAACAGAAAGGGAGAAGGCAGGGAGGTTAACCAGGAAAACTTCCCGTTGGCTACCCTACACTGGAAATTGGGGAAAGGGAGTACAAAGATGAGAGAGAGAAAAGAAGAAAAAAAATGGCCGCGTATCTGCGTGGTTCGCTGCAAATGTCGTCGAAAGACGATAGGAGGCGCTGCGTGAGATATGGACGTCATCTGGTAATACGTCGGGAAACATGAGCTTGTGCAGATGGCCTGGAGGAAGGAAAGTTCCTTCCTCCGTGGCAGAGAGCTTTCGTCGGCGTGCATAGCTGGGCATTTTCAGCGCAGCCGCATTTTCAGCGCGGCTTAAGAAACTAGGGTCTTTAGAATTCGTATCTATGCATTTTCTAGTAAAGGAACACACCACCTTATACTTACCTAGTGATGTTGCGCCTCAGATATGCGCAATGTTTGCTTTTTTATCGACAATGTACACGAGTATGAACCTAGCCACCAGTTTAAGATGGTTGGGCGTTCGGCACGTGGTTCAACTTTTTCCGGGTGGCTGAATCGGGTGACAGACAGACAAACAGAAAGACAGGCAGACAGACCAAAATTTCTGTGTTTAGGTTCCCCAATAAAGACTATCGTCTTTAAAAAAGGAGAGAGGAAGTGAGTTCACTGCAGCGTGCGCGACTGCACCACAAGTCAGAGGCGTTCGCACAAGCCCGTCGTCCTCAAAAAGCACAACAGTGCTTTCGCTGCCATGTCGGCCGTCAAGAGATGTGGACGGTGCTGTCGTAGCACCTGCACGGAAAGTGGCTGATCATCCAGTCGCCGCAGCGGGTTGGAAAGTACTTGTCTCTTCGAGACCGAACGAGGGCAGTGGCGCAGCGAGTGTGTTCGTTGTTTTCTTCGGTACCGTAAACATCACATGCCGCACTGGCTGCAGAAATAAGCGTCTCTTCCCCTACATAACCACAAACAACAACATTCCGGGGGAAAGGCCGAGACAGACGGTACGATTTTCCATGCGATGTGCCGGCCGACGCGGCGGTGGGGGAGAGGAAATGGTGGCTGTCCGATGCTATGAAAGGTCACCCACGGCCACCTGGATCGGGGCGCGCGGCGGTGTTGCTCCGGCCGTCCCATTCGGACGGAGGAGGCGTAATTGCAGAAAGGGGCGTGACCGCTCCTTTCGCCGCACCGCGGCGCGCGCCTACTACCCCTCCATTCCTTTGCTATCTATGCGGGAAGGTTCGCGGCGCCTTGAAGATATCGCTGTATAGTAACCGTGGGTTAGCATAGCACCCCCCCCCCCAAAAAAAAAAAAAAAAAAACACACAAAAGGATGGATGGCAGCCATCGCTATTATTTTATTATATATATATATATATTTATTTATTTATTATTTTTTCCCCTTTTTTTGCGTGTGCGCCAGTCCCTGTCGTGATGATGGTGCCTGAAGCGATCACAACCATGATCCACTTTTCTAGAAAATTGTTTTGGTGTTCTTAAGTGCAGCATATCAGTAAAACATACACATGCGAGGCAGGCCCGTAGCCAGGAGGGGGGGCAGGGGGCCCGCCCCCGAAAAAAATTCTTGGCTACGGGCCTGATGCGAGGGAAACAACGAGATTTATTAAAAACGTCTTTTTTTTCTGAGTGCTTCCAGAATAGTGGAAACGAACCGAAGGTTGGTGCGCTGCTTAAAGGAGGTTGGCGGAGATCCCTTGTGATGCTGCGGCCTTGAGTGCGCGAGCTTTACCTGCTATGGCAGGTAAAGCTCGCGCATTGGCATTCCTTCTGTAGGAGGAATACCATTTCAGCGTCGAGGCAGCGCAATCTTTTTGTCACGAATCTATATTCCGTTAAACATTTGTTAATGGCCCTATCTTGATGAGGTGACTAAATGACAAAGTATGCTGCGGAAAGTGAAAAATAGGGTTAAACACTTGTGGAATTAAAGTCTGCCGTAGTGTCATGAGTAAAGGGGCACGGGGCGCGTGCCGGACAGCGCAAGGCGTCGATGGTGTGCGGGGAATGGAAAAGTACCCGATGGTGTGCACCCCCGCCACGTCGACGCAAGCCATTGGCCGGCGAAAGGCGCGTGCCACGCGACCCGAACTGAGGTGCGAAACCCCAGAGGAACAAGCAGGCATTGTTCGGTGGAGTCGTCGAGGAGCAAGGTGGTGCAGGCCAGCGTCGCGTCCGCGACGGGAACAGCAGGGCTGAGTTCTGGAGGCAGCGTTGTGCATGCCCCGGGAGGGTGGCCGTCGACCTCGGGGTCCACCGAGCGAGGCGTCCCGGGCTTGCGGCAGCCTCATCACGCAGTTCTCATGGCACCTGCGGCACTACCACAGCTCGGAAAGACGACGGCGACCCACCGACAATCACCGGACAGCCACGTCGGCAGTTGGATCCCGTGGCACTGAGGAGAGGCCGAGAGTAGGCCTAACTGGGAGAGACCGGGGTACTCGACAGAGAACGAGGCATCGGCGAGGAAGACGATCAGCGAGGCGTCTGATCAACGACGGCGGCCCGGAGACGTCGGCAGGAGCTGCGACGACAGGACTGGGCGTCGACTTTGGACTTGGATTGAGTCTGCGGACTCCACGAACGGAGTAAGAACGTTCTATGTGTAGCTCGATTAACTGAGAGGCCATAGTGGCCAGGCGCTCGAGTTGAAGGAGCTAGACAGCTCAAATGTTTTGTAGTGTTAGTGATTGCGCACTAACTCAGCATGTTTGCACTTGTTGATTTTTATTGTAAATTTTGCGTGCGTGTGTTTATTTTGGTTTGCCGTGGTGTGCGATAAAGTTCTGTTTGCAGTGCCACCACGGTCTCTCCCGAGTCTCGCCTCTCTCACTCTCCCAACTCCATCACACATTGCAAGCGCTCCCGAGATACGTGACACGTAGTCGTACACCTGTACACAGGCACGTAGCCAGGATTTTTTTTCGGGGGGGGCCCAAGGCCTAATTGTTCGAAAGACAGTCTTTCCATGTTAAAAACAAAAAAAAGTTGCCTAGAAATATAGAGGGCTGGAAAAATTTCGGGGGGGGGCCCGGGCCCCCCCGCCCCCCCCCCCCCCCTTGCCTACGTGCCTGCCTGTACATACGAATCCGCTGATGATTGTCTAATTTTGTACTTGCCATGTTTGTGTTGAAGCGGATTTGCAAGCATTACACGTTCACGATGCGTAGAATAGTTTATTTAAAACGAAAAACACAAAGCTCCTGCACATCCTCGGTGCTTCCTTCAAACGCACAATACCTTGCGGCTTATTTATTAGTTTTTTACGGTAATCCACTCTGTCTGTAATGGTTGTGGCAATATTTGACAATAGAGGTCTTATAAATTTGTTCGCAACTATTGAGCAAGTCACCGATGAATGATCATCTCTTTCTGGGCAAGCAAAAAGAGGACAGCTCAGTAAGAGAGATCAGAGCTCTCAACCTTTTGCACACATCTTCCTTGCCATTGTGTGGCAGTGCGATGTCAACGGCCTTTTTCACGTTAACCAAGACAGCAACAAACTCGGGCTTCGGGAACACTAAAGCACCTCTTGTCTGCTGACTAATGAGTCCCATCACAGTTGATCTAGACGGTCCTGATGTATGTAGGCTTGGGCAGGCGTTGCATGTCCGGCGTTCCCCGAAAGCCTTTGCAATAAAACCGGCAATGTGTGCTACTGCGGAATTTTCCACGGCAGGGGGTGGTTGTAGCACTGAAAAAAAGATGTTCATGTGAGATGCCTAATAAAGGCGCATAGTACCAATTATCAGTTTAAAAAAATCTGATCAGGCAAACATCGTTTAAATTAATGTGCTTGTGCGGAAATTGGGGGACTCTTAATGTGCGGAAATTAGGGAAATTAATGTGCGGAAATTGGGGGACCCTTAAGCTTCGCCTTTAAGAGTTAAACGCGACAGCGATATCCGCGCACGTACACACATACACACACGCACACACACACATTATCGCCTTCTCAATCGCTAGCGTGCCTTCGCTTCTCGGTGAACACCTATCCTTATTGCATCTACCTCGAATTTTCGCCAGACGCCGCCGCCGACACCGGAATTACTGCGAAACGAGCGCTTTAATAAGTGGTCATTGCACGACCGACCTTTCGCTAATTCGCAGGCGACAAGCGTCGCTCATCGCTGTCGCGTTCAGATTCGCCTACTTAAAGAAGAACGTCGCATTCGCATCACTGTCGTATTGTGGGAACTTCACAATGCAAAGAGACATGCCCACAACAAAATGTTGCCTGTCATCGGCAAGGTGAAAATGACTACAGCATTAGCATTAGCGCAATTTAGTTTTCCAACGTGATGCTCTTAAGACAGCGCTCAACCGCAGAACATAGCTATGTAGTGTCGACGACGACGAAATGCATTTCCGTTAAAAAGAAAAAGTATGGCGCGCGCCAATACAGGCGGCCGTGGGAGAAACGAGCGCCGAAACAAAGAATGAGAAGCACGGCAAATCACGTAGTCGGCACAATACATGTGTCATGGCATTTGAACGCGCCGCGCCACACGAAGTCGCCTAAGCACGCTGCTTGCCTCTATCTCGATCGTAATATGCTACAGATAACAACACTCACTGTGTAAAGACCGATTAAGAATACATAACAGCGTACCTTGATTCCAGTCACCACGTGCACAACGTCCACTGCGCATTTCTCCAAGCACGTCTGCGGCTGTCTACGACGCGGCCAGCGCGCCATCGTCCGCAGGGGGGTAGGAGGAGACCGCCGCGTCGCGGCACGCGGCGGAACTACCTCAATTACACTTTTTCAAAGGCGCGCGCGCCGAATGGGACGGCCGGAGCAACACCACCGCGCGCCCCGATCCAGGTGGCCGTGGGTCACCATTCCGGTTTCCCCACCGCCGTGCCAGACGGCGCATCGCATGGAAAATCGTACCGTCTGTCTCGCCCTGAATTCATACCTAACGGTAGTGGAAATCATATCTAACGACACGACCCGCCACGGTGGTCTAGTGGTTATGGTGCTCGAATGCTGATCTGTAGGCCGCGGGATCGAATCCCGGCCGCGGCTGCCGCATATTCGATAGAGCCGAAAATGCTTGATGCCCGTGTACTTAGACTTATAAGGGCACGTTAAAGGGACACTAAAGATGAGTACATGAATTGGTTTAGATCGATAAATTGTCCTCTGAGAACTCTAAGGTCATTACTTTTTCCATCATAGGTTTATTAATAGAGGAGAAAATCAAGTTCAAAGTGTCATTTTAAAATTTCGCGCAAAAATCTCCCCGCCTGACGCCACGGATTTCAAAGCGTATTTATCGTATTTTGGTACCATTGGCTCACCAAAATTGCCCAAAACATGGTACGTTAAGTCTACGACCCTCCCTCAGAGGACAATGTACTTCATTTTTACCGATTAGGAACTACGCAGTCCCAGTAGGCGCTGTCAAAACATGTGACGTGACGGCGAATGGTGTGGAAACTTCGAGGTGGCGTCGCCACTTACATGTTCTTTTTGCGCGTTTTCCCACTTACTAAGCGTCTTTTCGGAGCAAGCGTGGTGTTTTTGGTATTGTGAAAGAGTACTTTACTAATATGAGAAAAGTCATTTATAGTTCTTTAGGGTCCCTTTAAAGAACCTCAGGTGGTCTAATTTTCCAGAGCCCTCCACTACGGCTTCTCTCATAATCATATCGTGGTTTTGGGACGTTAAACCCCAACAGTTACATATAACGACAAAAACTAGTTATCAAAATCGAATCCCTATTCTATACAGCAGAGACTCACTGGAAAATTCTGCTAAATTACAGTTGCATGGCAAAAAGTATGTAGCTTCCCACAATATTTGATATCTTGCAACGCGGGCCATGTGGTTCTCAGAGTCGATGTTCAAATTTCCTGGGAAGCCACGCACTTTGTAGTGCGGCACTGAAATTCCAATGGGTCTCTGCTGTTAAGTACTTTTTGTCGTTATATATGACTTTTTTGCCTATCTCCCATTCAGTTACGGCATGGCGCCGCTTCCATCACTCATTTAATACCCAACAGAATGTTTAGCATTCAATGGGAATTCTGTAGAACATTCTATGGAACATCCTACGGGAAAAATAACACGCCTTAGCGATTTAGGGATTCACGCAGCAATGCAACTAAACAGATGAGAGCCGGTGGACGGGTACGTGCTCTCATCACAGACCCAACGACAGCAGGGCAGCCGGTCTGGCGACGTCCCGAGCGTAAATCACACATCTTCGGTCCGCGCACGTCTTGAGGCGTCGCAACGGCTAAGCAATGTCTGTATGCCAAACATCAAAGGCATCCCTTGCTCGGCACAGTTACAAAAAAAAAAACAATAAAAGAAAAAATAAAGAAAGGAGAACAAGAAGGAGCAAGGAGGCACCTTCGTGACTCACTGGGGTTCCGGACTCGAGCTGGAAGGAACGGGGCGTCGATTCCCAGAAATCCCGGGGATGCACGCCTCGGGCGCAGCTTGCGAGGAGCATAAACAAGATGTTTTTACGAGGTCGCTGCACACGTTTTGGGCTTGCAACTTGCTCGGCGATCCCGGGCAACTATCCACGTCAAGCCATGCAAACAAACAATGCGCCCAAAAAAAAGTTGGAAATAAACATCTTATTTACTCGAAAATAACAACTCTTATGCAAGTGCATTCGAATGCATTCATAAACTCTTCGTTTGCGAAGAGAAAGAGATAAATTCATCATAGTAGAAATTCCGAAATGTCGACTGGGAAAGATACACTTGTATTCGCACTAAACCCGCAAACCAGCGTGTGCCAAAACGAAATTGCAAATGAACATTCTATTTCTTCGACAGTAACACCACCAATTCAAGTGAATTCTAATGCATTCATAAGCTATTCGTTGGAAAAGATAGATAGATAGATAGATAGATAGATAGATAGATAGATAGATAGATAGATAGATAGATAGATAGATAGATAGATAGATAGATAGATAGATAGATAGATAGATAGATAGATAGATAGATAGATAGATAGATAGATAGATAGATAGATAGATAGATAGATAGATAGATAGATAGATAGATAGATAGATAGATAGATAGATAGATAGATAGATAGATAGATAGATAGATAGATAGATAGATTATAGCAGAAGAGCTGAGCGGTCGATCGGAAAAGGTGTCCGTAAGAACAACGGACACTACTCCTGTTGAACCTGCAAACCAACGCAAGGACATTGCAAGTAAACATCGTATTCGCTCGACGATAACATCATTGATGGTCTACCGAGTAAGACTACAAAGAAAGAAAGAAAGAAAGAAAGAAAGAAAGAAAGAAAGAAAGAAAGAAAGAAAGAAAGAAAGAAAGATGCAGCTGTCAATTTGTCACAGGTAAATGAAGCGCCATCGATGTGCAGCGCGCCTCTTTGGGTCATATCTTCAACAAGTAAACGTGTCTGCAATACGTCAAGCGTCACCTTAGGCATCTTTTTGAAAGCCTGCCTTCACAGAGTGTGCAAGAGAGAGAGAGAGAGAGAGAGACAGGTGCTTCATTTTCAATCAATACACACGAAAAAGCCCATACATCGAACCTGTGCACTTGTTTGGACACAGCCAAAGTTCGCGTCATCAAACAGGTTGCAGATAAAGGCCGTAAGAAACGACCCACCGCTCTACACACACAGACACACACATACACACATTCATCCTAAAATGCTAATAAATATGCACACACACACGCCAGTACACCTTAAAGAAAGCCATTCAAGAAAGACATGCCACAAACAGCATGTATATATAATAAAAAGGCAGTAACAGGGCCACGGATTAACAAAGGCAAGTTCTAAAGGTCGATGCCAACACAACAAAGCTCCGTTTTGCGCAGCGGAGCGAACCCGCGTTCGCAAAATGCAAAACGCGCGGCCCAGAAACGCGGAGGTTCGAAAGAAACGGCACATGGCAAACTCTACCGTCACCCCACTGTTGCTTTCAAAGACCCACGATGGTGAAAAGGAGCCAGCCCTCTGGCAACCTGCATATCTGCACCTCTGTACTTCTTCCGACACTCCTGGTATGAAATGCCGCCACCTGTCGCGGAAAAATATTGTTCCCACATTCTGGAACCTGTTCGCTTCCAGCTAAGTTCCTTTTGCCGTCGTTTCGTTATTCTTTTTTTTTCTTTATTCGAAGGGGCGGTTTCTTCTTTCGACTTTCCCGCTGCTGTTGCTACGGCCTCGATTGCTGAGTAGTTGGGGAAGAAGACGGTATAATACCATCTTTACTATTCCTACGCAGGTGTGCTTGCTCCCGGCCCCGTTATGTACGGAATGACACAGTGATAAAAAGAGTGGACTTAATATCGCTTGTTTTAAGCGTTGGTTGTTACAGATGCTATAATAGCTTTGTGAGTGAGTGAGTGAGTGAGTGAGTGAGTGAGTGAGTGAGTGAGTGAGTGAGTGAGTGAGTGAGTGAGTGAGTGAGTGAGTGAGTGAGTGAGTGAGTGAGTGAGTGAGTGAGTGAGTGAGTGAGTGAGTGAGTGAGTGAGTGAGTGAGTGAGTGAGTGAGTGAGTGAGTGAGTGAGTGAGTGAGTGAGTGAGTGAGTGAATAACTGAAAAAAATCACAGGGTCCCTTATGCATTCGCCTAAGACGACTCAAAGGCGAAAGCCATCTTCTTTTTCTGCTCAATCGATGTATGGTGGCCACCATAATCGATGTATGGATCCTCCCACACCCCTCTCGGAAAGCTTTCTGCACCTAACGTGGTTTTGCATTGCCTCCAGGATCGGAGGCATTGCAAGCTTTCTGCCCATCACCTAGTTTTGCACTGCCTCCGCGATCGGCTAACCTGTGACCAAGAGGTGATGTCATTTTATGACGTCATGGTGACGTAACGATTACGTCATTGTAACGTCACAAATTTTGGCAATCTGTGAGGTCATATGGTGACATCGCGTGATAATTTTTTGCATCACTCGCGTTGACGCCGACGCCACGGGACGCCGACGGTCACTTTCCGTGTTTGATGAGGCATGTAAGGCTTTCGCCTTAATAAGATACGCTTACCGATTGTTTTCCTGTGTGCAGTACACTTCAACTCAGCAACAGAAAGTCTCTGAGCCAGGCCCGTAGCCAGGATTTTTTTTTTTTTTTTTTTGGGGGGGGGGGAGGGAAGGGGAGGCACTTGCTGGAAACCTTCACTATTTGAGAAAAACGCCCATTTTCATGATTTATTTTCGATAAAACGCCATGCGTCATCAAAATTTCGCGGGGGGGGGGGGGCCTCCCCTCCTCCTGGTTATCGGTCTGCTCTGAGCACACCGTAATATTTTCGCCATATGCAATAAAAAAAAATACACGAACACTACTATCGTATGATTTCAAGTGTCAACTACAATAAGAGCAGCAACTACCAAAAAAAAAAAAGAAAACAAAAATGAAAGAAATGTTGGCCCAGAAGGGAGATTTTCTTTCTTCGATTCTGAAAAGGAAAACATAGTCGAAGGTCGTCGTCGGCGAAGTGCGAGATTCCGTGTCAAGTGAACGGCGAGGGAGATTTGATTTCAGTCATGCAAGGCGGGCAAGGTGCGTCTTTCTTTATGGAGAAGAAGAAGGGATTCCGGTTTCACATAAATTAAAATAAGCGACAAAAGATAAATACAACTGAGCCGCCGAAGAGGGTTCTTTTAACGCACCCCCTTTTCTCGGGCTTGCGGCGGCAGTGAAGTACTTATCGTCGCTTCCAGAAAGAAATCAAGAAGATAAAAACTAAATAAGATACGGCGGCATCTCGATCTTATCTTACCCATACTGTCAAAGAAGGACATCAAGGCCATTCGGGGCTCCTCTTAAACACCAAAGCCACAAACGCGAACCACAATATTTTGTTCGCGAGTTTGTATAAATACGTGCTCCTTTTCAACGCGTACAGGGCCCCAGTCTGAACGGGGCACCGTTGTATGCGAAAGCTGTTGGGGATTCTGGAGAACGCGCCATGGCGGCGGAGGAGGCTTTGAATGGCGGCAGCATGCGTCACTGTTAGGTACGGGCTTTACGGTTTTAAAGGGACCGAGAAGAGAAGAACGACTGAAAAGAACGGAGCCATGGGAAATGGCGAGGTCAAGGATCATATATGGAGACGGCGGGAAAGTGGGGCGTGAGTTCAGGGTGGCAGGTGGCGCCACATAACGGCAAGTGCGTCTAGGTGCGGCTCTTATAGTCAAAAGGACTGAGCGATGACAGTGCCACCTGTCGACTGTCGCACGACCTTTGCGGCCATTTGGTGCGTTTCGCGGAATATAACCAGTGAAGACTGGAGCATTAGGAAATACGGGTTTGCTTTTACAGCGAAAGCTGTTATGAGATCATTTCACCGGCCGTTTTTGGCGCCGTAGTTGTCCGCCGCCGCCGCCGCCGCCGGTGTCCGTAACCAGTATCGCTCGAAATAAGAAAGAAAAAACGAAATAAGAAAAAAAATTCCAGGATGGAACTAGGTTCGAACCTGGACCCTCTGCGTGGGAGCCCAGTATTCAACCTCTGAGCCATGCCGGTGCAACTGCTTTGCAAAAGGGTCCTATACAGGCTTCATGTCGGGAAGGAACCACATTAGCCTATGCAATATAGCGTGGTAGAAGAGTAAAATAAGCACCAAGCGTCGCAGAACGCGAGTTCTGTAACCAGGCGTCACACAATGCGAATTGCGCAACTAGTAGGTTGTTGAATGCTTCCAACCCATTACAAAGGGCTCTGCCATAATTCTTCATCGGCATCAGGCACAGCATCACCAAAGTGCGCATAATGCCTTACATGCGTTTAGCAGGTACCAACGCTCTCCGTAGAATGACGAAAAACAGTGCCTGCTGCCCTACTTCTAAAAAATTACAATGATTTATGCGTAGTGGGTTCATCGCAAGTGCACTTATTGGTTGCCAAGGAAGCCCATAAGCGCATGATACACTTCCTCGGGGTCTCAGTAAAATTACAATGATTTATGGCGTAGTGGGTTCCTCGCAAGTGCACTTCTATTGGTTGCCAAGGAAGCCCATAAGCGCATGATCCATTTCCTCGGGGTCTCAGTAAAGTTCTTCGCCCCCCCCCCTCCCGTCTCTCTCCCACGTCAACGTATGTTATACATCATGACGGGTGAGGGAAATAGCAACCGGTGTCACCCAATGAAAATTCCATAACTGGTGAGCCGTTTAAAGATTGCAACCCATTACAAAGGGATGAGCCATAATTCTTCATCGTCATCAGTCGTCGCGTCAACAAAGTGCACATAATTCCTTACAGACGGGTAGCTGGTGCCTGGCTTCTCCGCAGAATGACGAATAATGGCTTAGTAGGTGCTTTCCAACTTCACAAAAATTGTGATTTATGGCGTAGTGGGTACCTTTCTAGTGTACTTGTATTGTAGCCCCAAGAGAGCTTCACGGGCTCTAGAAACGCCGCTCTTCCAGCTTTCGCTGTGACTGTGCTGCGGTTTCAGCGCAGGCCTGGCGTTTATTTGACCGGGCCAAAGCGCAAAGTGTAAGGTCAATCGCATGCATGTGCACTGCCTGTTCTAACATATACGGGGCTGAAGCTTTGTTAGGCACAGCGTTAGTGAGAACTAACAGACAATCAAGCCAATGAAAGTATAGGGGATGTTAAGTGTAATAATTACGATATAAATGAGAAGAAATTGAAGTGGACGAAAAGATAACTTGCCGCCTGCAGGGACCGAATCTGCAACCTTCGACTAACGCGTCCGATGCTCTACCAATAGCGGTCATCCTCCCGTCCACTTTATCGAGTATATCCGTGCACTTTAACGAGGAGTATTAATCAGCGCCGCTCGTAGCCGTTAAGGCAAGTGAAGTGTGGAACGCTCTTTTCTTGCCTGCCGGCATATGCGTGAGCACGAGGGGGCCCGGGGGGGGGGGGGCAGTCAGAACTGTCCCGTCATTGTTTAAAGTTTATGGTTACACTCTTAATCAGGTCCTCGTTAAATGCTGGCTATATACAGGAAAACAGACGAAAAATGTCGGTTTCCTGGCTACATCTAGCGCTTTAAGCGGGGCCTGATTAAGAGTGTATGGCCATACAGGTTTTTGACGACAATGGCGGCCGAGGACCACTGACGTTTCATTCCAAGAGCACTTACACCCCTGGAAAACTGGGGAACAAAATTAGGCCGTTGGGGGAAGCACGTCACCGCTTCATTTGCATATTTGTAACCACTGAGGAGCTTGCTTTTTTTCGAACGTGACCATCGACGAGGGGAAGGGCTGGCGCTGAGGTGAGATTTCACCCCCTCTAATGGGGAACACTGCGTAAGCCTATGCCTGCTGGCGTCCCGTAGCGCTAGATCATTTAACGAGCTGGCAGTTGACCAATAATCCCTGGCATAACCGAAGGTCATTGTCGGGCTGAAGCTTGGAGGATAACAAGGAAACTCGAGAAAAAGTTAAAGGGGTACTGACGCCAATACTTCCAGTTGTCGTTTTCTTGCGTCAAATGAAAGGCCAAGCCCTCGAGAGCCTAGAAAATGTGCTGTTAAGCGTGAGCGCACCCTGAACAATTAATTACATGTTTTTAAAAGTAAGTTTCGGTCCCTACTGTACCCTGACGTCATGACACGGAATGGGCTTCTCGTCACGTGCTCGCGTAAGATATCGTGACGTTTTACAAGGCCGCTCCGCGCCGTGGCTCCATTGGTGAGGCACAAGTGGCAATTTTGAATGTTCTGGCACCTGACGTCATCGCAACTTGTCATACTGTTGCGTGAAGTCACCAGAATTCACACTGTAGCCTGACGTGACGCTAGTGTCGATGTCAGTAAGTGCGCCATGCAATCATTGACTTTAATGTCAAAACATGTCACTCTTAATCACGTCCCGCTTGAAGTGCTAGATATAACAAGGAAACCGGACATTTTTTATCTGGTTTCCTGGATATAGCCAGTATTTATCCAGGACCTGATTAAGAGTGTATTTCATGAACACTTCCTGAGCTTCACACTTGCTCACAACCACCTCTGTAAATGTATACAGGAGATTTGCATGGCGGAGGGAAGTAATCCCTAAAATTGGTGTCGGTACCCCTTAAACACAACGCAGCATGCAGTGGAATGAAAAAGAGGGTCTTTTAGCATTCCCTGGTGGCGATTTACCATACGGTAAGTAACGAAATACCTTACCGTCATGGTCGGCACGTCGCTGTTTAAATTTGCAAGACCTGCATTAGCCGCTATAGTCATCTCATTATATTACATGATTAATTGCGACCAGCTGGGGTTCTCTAACATGCACCCAGATCTGAGTGCACGTGGGCGTTTCTTGCATTTCGCCCCCATCTCGCTGCGGCCGAGAATCGAACCCGCGTCCTCGATCTTCCTTCTTCCGTTCCGCGAAGAGTGATGCAGCCATCGACCGAGCTATGCCTTCTTGAAGAGATTTGCGTGAAGTTCTTCCCGCACATCAGAAAGCCGCTTCGCCTCGCCTTGGTTTCGTTAGGACTTGTCCATTTAAGTGCGGAGTTCTTTAGGGGCCCCGGGATGTTGTCCCAAGTCGTCGCATGGCGTCACGCTCAAAGTACCAAAACAGGTCAAAGGAGGGCGCTAATTGTCAAGTCAATATCAAAATAGGCCAAGAGAGGTCGCTACAGGTCAAGTCAATACCAAAATAGGTCAAGAGATGGCGCCACTGCATCACAAATGAAGCTTTCTAGCCACGGACGCCCAACAGGCTACACGTTTGGAACGAAAGCGCTTGCTTGCCCTTGAACGCCAGCGTCGCCGAAGGACTAATTTCTGTCCGACGAGCCAGCGAAGCGACAGCGAAACGCCAGCGCCGGGAGTTAGAAGCAAATCTACTGAAGAGAGAAGCGGAGAAATAACGCCAGCGAATGAGAGGTAACCCTCAGCTTCGAAAGACCCAGACGCAAGCCGAGCGCCAACAAAGACAGGCGAACCCGCAGCTTCGACTCAAACACAAGCCAAATGTCAACAGAGGCAGATGAATCCTCAGCTCTGCTCCGCAGTTTGTGCAGTTTTCACGATGTGAAACTGACTGGAGTTTTTTTTTTTTTTTTTTTTTTTTTGGTAACGAGACAATGAACTGTCAACAAGTTTGTTGCCTCCGCGAAACTGAACTCCCGACAATCTTGTCCGGGCCGGCTCAATGTTGCTTTTTCTGTCCGCTAGGCTGCGCGTTCTGGCGCATCAGTCGCATTGGAAAACTCCACTCCGCTGTCCGGCGATCATAAGCTAACGAGTTTTCAGCCTGGGTGATACGTTTCCCAGATCACCGCGGTTGAGAATCTCGGGGTCTCCAAACGCCATACGACCTCGCGCGGACAAGATATCGAAGAATGGCGCATCGGCCCGGGCTTCTGAGACGTGAAATATGAAGCAGGCGTCTCGAAGGACATTCATGTATATGAATGTGCACCGTAGCGACGGTGGGAGGAAGGCCGGGTGGGGGGGGGGGTGATGAAAGGTGGGGAGGGTGTTCGAAAGTTTGTCTGTGGAACCAACAATGGAACATTGTTCGGGTGAGGGGAGGAGGGGCGAATTCGGTCAACCTGTCTGGCTATAACCCCTCCTCCCCCCTTCACCGTGACCTTTTGCTGCGTGTCAAAGGTCAGCATAATACGAGAGACCTAGGAAAGGGAAAGACCAGAAATATAGGAGGGGGTGATCTCAAGGGTCAACCATTCAAAAAAAGGCTAAGCCCTACGCGAAATAGACGATGGACACAATGCGATCGCGGAGGATGATGGGAAAGAGAGATCAAGCACAACAATAAGAGAGAGAGGGAGGGAAGTTCTTTCATCCGCGGGTGATGAAGACCCAGGCGGGACGACAAACCTGCCGGTACGCGTTTTTCTGTACAGCTACCGAAAGCGCAAAACAGGAGTTCCTACTTAACATGCAAAGCTTGAGACACGTCGGCTACACCTTTACCACAAAGGGCTCTCTCTCTCTATTTATTTTACTCTTTAAAAGTTTTACTGGGGTGTTTTTGAACTGCTATCACGAGATCCATTTCAAGAAACACCGTTTCGTTCGCGAGGCTTGGCTTGTAGTGGTGTTTTTATATGCAAATAGTGAAAAAACGCCCTCCTTGAACAGATTTCAGTGTCAAGTGCTTCCTAAGGAACGGTCGATATTATTATCCGAGTTTTATGACCGTCCCGTTTTTAGGCTCGTTGTGAAAAGTGTCTAGACATACGGAGACTTTCCCTGTCGTAAGGTATGTACGTTTGAACGTCCTCTGAATTGCAAATACCGTTTAATATTCTTTTTCGCGCGTAATGTCGCAAAAATTTTAGTCTCCGAATAGGTTGTCTCCAAGCCCGACTAAGCTGATTATTGTAAGGCAGATATGAAGGGAAGTTGCGTAGCTATAATGTCGCCACCAGACAGATGCATCGGCGTACACATTAATAGAAACTCTAAAACACAAAAAGGAAAACTACACGTGCCGGGGTCGTTCAACCACCGCGTCAAGGACGCCCGTACACGCGTCGTCTCTGTGGCACCCTGGGCACCACGGCGCCATCCGCAGATGTGTACAGGTTTCCCATACACAAACACTACACGCACGTGTCGTAATAGCTGAGCTCTCAACACGCGCAATCTGCCGCCGGCACTAAGATGCCGCATTTAGAACCGCGCAACAGGTGGTAAGCGTAAACGACGTTATATTCGGACGTACATACACGCGTAGGACGCTCGCACACGCCGTGCGTTTCCATCGGATCCCAAGCCGGCAGGTAGACAGATGTATGGGAACCGCTATTCAACCATTGCCGGGTGTGGAGTAGACGTCAGTGTATTAGAGAACAGACAACGACCAGACCTGACAAGAACAGAATAATAATGATAATGACGACGAACGGAATGATGGCAATTCTTGGTGTTTTACGTCCCAAAATCCCGATATGATCATGAGAGATGCCGCAGTGGGGGGCGCAGGAAATTTCGACCTCCTGGGGTTCTCTAACGTGCAACTAAATATAAAGTACATGGGCCTCTAGCCTTTTGTCTCCACCGAATTGGCTGGGATTCGATCCCGCGACCTTCGGGTCAGCAGTCAAGCACTATGACCACTATAGACAACCGCGGCGGGTTCTAGAATAGAACCAGGTTATAGATTAGACTATTCGCGCTACACGCAGTGAGAAGAACCGAGGACTGAGACACGTCCAACATGATCGCTGACTAACTTAGGAGTTGGTAGCGGCCATATTATGTGTGACTCATTCCGCGCTTATCGAGCTGGTTATGTTACAAGATGCGCTGTCCACTCGTGAAGCGTCGCACCATTCTGTATACCAAATTAGGCTGCAATGGAGTGCACTGGACTAAACTGCACTTGGCTAAACCAAACTAAACTAAAGCTAGGCTGAACCGGACAAGACTTCACTTGGGTAGACTAAACTAAAACTAGGCTCAACTGGACTAGACTTCACATGGGTAGACTAAACTAGACTAAAACTAGGCTGAACCGGACTAGACTTCACTTGGGTAGACTAAACTAAAGCTAGGCTCAACTGGACTATAGTACTTCACATGGGTAGTCTAAACTAGACTAAACTATAGGCTGAACTGGACTGAACTCCACTTGGGTACACTAAACTAGACTAAAACAAGGCTGAACTGGACTAGACATCACTTTGGTAGACTAATAATAATTGCTGGGGTTTAACGTCCCAAAACCACGATATGATCATGAGGGACGCTGTAGCGGAGGGCTCCGGAAATTTTGACTATTTGGGGTTCTTTAACGTGCACCCTAAATCTAAGTGCACGGGCCTCGAGCCGCTTGGATAGACTAAACTAGACTAAAACTAGGCTGAACTGGACTAGACTTCACTTGGGTAGACTAAACTAATCTAGCACTGAACTGGATGAGACAGACAGACAGACAGACAGACAGACAGACAGACAGACAGACAGACAGACAGACAGACAGACAGACAGACAGACAGACAGACAGACAGACAGACAGACAGATAGACAGACAGATAGACAGATAGATAGATAGATAGATAGATAGATAGATAGATAGATAGATAGATAGATAGATAGATAGATAGATAGATAGATAGATAGATAGATAGATAGATAGATAGATAGATAGATAGATAGATAGATAGATAGATAGATAGATAGATAGATAGATAGATAGATAGATAGAAACGTACATAAACACAGATGGGGAGGTAGAGAAGAAGATAAGGCACATACACGGGCATAATGACATATACAGACAGACAGTAAGGATAGTCCGACAAATAAGCATGAAGGAAAAGGTAAACGAAGTCGCACAGGCAAGAGAATCACACTACCAGTATAGGGACACCACAAGGACAGGCGAAAATAGTGGATATGAAAACACAGGAAACGACAGATGACAGGCAGACGGACACGCAGATAAAAAAAAATAGAAGAGAGAAGCCGGGATGGTTAATTTATTGCAGCAATCCCGTTTTCGTTGAGACCCTTAAGGCGAGTTGCGCATGAGACAATCTGGAGCAAAGAACGGACAGATTTGGCACTTGTGACGGACAGTTTCCCGCCAATAAACTTCACGCATTTCCCGTTATACTGTAGTTCTACAAATTTACGTCCACCATCGAGCCATTTAATATCTTAGCGCGCTTTGTTTTGACACAAATGACCCTGTCGAATCCTCAACTGGTTCGACGTCTTCCACGTCCGTTTTCTGCGTGAAATATGTGTTTTGAGCCCACTAACCTAGATAATGATTTACACCTTTCTGCGACAAAAGAGGCGCACTGTATCTTAGTTTATATTAATTTTTGTTACTGAAAGTGCAACGTTCGGCCGACATTTCTGCTGTTTGTAAACTGCCTCCGACAGCTCCAATCGAGGGGACTCAAGATGTCCTGCAACCACGAAAGACAGCACAATACAAGCTTCGCTTAAATAAAAGCAATGATGTCTGGGGTTTTACGTCTTACAACTACGATATGATTATGAGGGACGCCGTAGTGGAGGGCTCCGAAAATTCCAACCATCTGGTGTTCTTCAACGTGCACTGACATCTCACAGTACGCACATCTATCTAGCATTTCGCCTACATCGAAATGCGACCGCCGCGGCCGCGATCGAACCGGCGACTTTCGGATCAGCAGCCAAACACGGTAACGACTGTATCACTGCGGCGGACAACAAAGGACAGCCACAGGAAAGAAAGTACGTCTCGGAAACAGCCAACTCGACTGACCTGCGTATAATGGTACTTTCGCCATAAACAGCAACAGTAACGCCAACCAGAGCCAGCAAAACGCGCCGCTCTAATACGCTTCATATAATCGATTCAGCCTTGGTTGTCCATTGTATGTCCTAGCTTATCGAACCAGCTATTTGTAAACAACGATACGAGACAGTTTCGATCGCGGGCTCTGAAAGTAGCCCGTCCGCTAAATTTATCGACAACGAAAGACAATCGGAGGACGAAATGGCGTCGTCAATCGCCGATGCTATTAATCCGCACCTAATCATCACTTTAACCCCAGCTAGCATCGATAAGATGATGACAATGTCAGCTTGAGAAACGCGTAACTCGAACAGGCTTTCAAATCCATTCGAATTAGCGTTGCAGACTTTATCGAACAGTTGTAGTTGCAGACGCACTGCTGGTGGAGATGCGTTCGTCTACACAGAGCTCTAGCGGCGGCTAATAGAATGTCGTGTGTCAATGCATGGCTTTATTGCCGCCGTGCAATATCGGAGGCCACGGTAAATGTATAGCGTTGGTCGTTATACACTACCCTAGCAATAATACATTCATGGTAAATCTAATTCAGCAATAGGAGCGAGGCACACAAGCTCCCTTTCATCGTGGCTGACAGTGCTGTTAACACGGACGAAGACGTGAAGTGGACACGGCACTGCGTTCCTGTTAGCCACGGAAAATCTGTACCAACTCGCCCAGTATTCTACGCTACTTAAGCTCCCTTTCTCTCTTTGTCTTTCCTTCCACTCTCCTCCTCATCTCATCACCGCATCTGGCTCTTCCTGTGCAAGGTAGTCAACCGGATCTGTGCCACTGGCATGGGGATGTGCCTCCCTGCGTTATGTATTCTCTATTTCTCTACCTCCCTCCCTACAATGGGACAGCCACATCTATCTATCTATCTATCTATCTATCTATCTATCTATCTATCTATCTATCTATCTATCTATCTATCTATCTATCTATCTATCTATCTATCTATCTATCTATCTATCTATCTATCTATCTATCTATCTATCTATCTATCTATCTATCTATCTATCTATCTATCTATCTATCTATCTATCTATCTATCTATCTATCTATCTCGCACGCTTTGACTGTATAAGCGGTAACGGCAGAACGTATTTAGAACGAAGAAAAACCACCCAACTCACAGGTGGCTGCGCAGACAAAAGAATGGCAACTAGACCAAGCGAACAGCTTATTCTGAACGCTTCACTAACGTAAGCAGCTCTAACCGAAACCATCTTAATCGCTGTCAACTAATCGGTCGATGGTATCAATCGTCACTGCCGTTCCAAATCAACGTTATAAGGGCATTTGAAAGCGCGCGCACGCACGCGCCGTGGAATTAGGACATCGAAAACCTTTCTCTCACCCTCGCGTGCTACCAAGCGTTACGACTGTGGCGTACACCTTTACGTACACAAACACGCTATAGCTTCGCGGTGTTCGTTGTATGCGCAAGGAAGCGAGACGGCGCGCGACTCATTTCTCGTGTACGTGTGTGTACACACGACATTACACACACACACATACTGATCAGGCAGGGGCACACTAGGTTCAATTAGGCGCGGCGCGCCAAGAGATTAATGATGTCATTATCGCCGCTCGTAATCAAAGCGGGCAAGGCTAATGGTCGCGGAGGTGACACGCAGAGCGACTTTCTCGCTTTCTTTGTTTTAGGGTGTCGCAATTACGTTATAGACTTGCGTGTGTATGCAAATACAAAAAGGCGCCAGTACAAGGAAGCGGAGTACACGCGGCTACATACGGTATACACGTGAGTCGTACACGTTCTCACAGCCTTGGTTCCGATATAAGCAACGCTGTCTCACACCTCTATGCGTGCCTGTATTCATAGGAGCTATTTAATACGTGCCTGACCCCGTAACCTCCACCGTGCAACTCTGTGTTTATAGACACTCAGGCCGGGATGGTGTTATCCCTGCTCGACTTACGATGATCTCACTGAAAAAAAAAAACTGCCTCGACATAGAACACTCAGTAGTAACCCAGAAAAGAAAATGTGATCATATTGTAATCAGCGATATACTACTAAGGTTAGTTAAACAAATTCAGCCCGCCATTACTTCGCCAAAATTACGTCTCACATATATATATATATATATATATATATATATATATATATATATATATATATATATATATATATATATATATATATATATATATATATATATAGAGAGAGAGAGAGAGAGAGAGAGATGAGCCTGATCGAACACCGTGTGCGGTGACATGTCTGTCTGTCTGTCTGTATGTATGTATGTATGTATGTATGTATGTATGTATGTATGTATTCTCCTTGCCGATTTGTGGCTAATTACGACATCACCGCAGGGGACACTGAACCCAGACAAAGGCTACAACACAAGACGTAACTAATTTTTGCGTGTTAGCCAATGTTATCGCGTGTAATGAAGCATGCTGAGATAAATGAAACTTATTTAAAGTCCTGCTTCAACGAATGAGTCAAACGCTGCACTTGTTATCCCCCTCCCCCCATGTCAGCGGTTATATACACGACGACCAAAATCTCTCTCTCTCTCTTGCTATCACCCCTGGGTAATATTTCGCGTAACCATTATTTTTAATTAAGACAACAGCGCCAGAAAAGATAAACCTTGGTTACAGCGAGAAGGGACTCCGAATTCTTGCCCGACCAAACATTTTCTTTGCCCCAAACGCTGTCTACGCACGTTTAATTTGAACAATGTGCAACATGTAGCTAAAGCCTCCCCCCTTGCTCCACATATTGGTCACAGATCTGATGAGTCAGGTTTCAACCGACCACCCATCCATAGGAAACAAATGCATCGTGCGCGCAGGCCACTGCGCCGGCTCTCACACGTCGCTTTGAATAAGGCAATCAAACACGGTGCATTAATTCGAGCGGCAAAGTATAACCACTCGGCTGAAGGAACCGAGCTGCGCCTCTGTTGGTTATTCACGCAGGTTCAGGTTGTACTGGGGCAAGGTCTTACTCGGGGTCAAAACAAAAGGAAACACACAAAACAATCGGACAAAGAATAAATGACAGGATGAGGCTGTGCCCAGAAATGCGTAGGCGACCGTTATTGCAGGTCAGACGCTCGGGGCGCTCCATGACGTCACCGGCCTTGAGAAGAAAAAGCGCGGGAAACCTCTGTCGCGCTTGGTGGAACCGCACTGCCGCCTGTCGGTCGTATCACGAACTCCGCAATTTGTTCGACCGTGTGAAACTTCGGCGACGGCCTGTATGGAGAAGAGAATGTCGAACGCGCACGGCGCGGCTTCGCAGATTCAATATCCACCCGACCCGACAAACACACTTTATGAAAGATGCACTCTGGACAATGATTATCGTAATATTTGAAGCGTGTACGTAATCAATGTAATTTTGCGTCCACTTGTCGGGACGAAAGGCGACGTCGTCCAAGTAAAGTAGCCCCTCGTTCCCCCCGCCCACTTCGCGTCTACACAGATTTACTTTTATTTCTTTGTTATTCGAATACCTTACAGGCCCGTTGGGCATTGTGTAAGGGGGGCTCCGCGATCACATCATTCAACACAAAATAAAAAAGGTATCGAAGACCAGAAAAGAAACGATCGTACACCGTGCAGAAAATTCGAACACGTGATAGATAATGCGTACATAATGCATAATACATACAGAATAAATACATGATACATACATAATACCGACATTATATATACAAATCTAGCCATGTTAATGGACTTCGGTGAAGATGTGCAATTAGGAAGTGATGGAATATGTCAGGGCTGGACAATGAAGCGATGTTGTCTGGCAGGTTATTCCATAATCTAATGAACAACTTTCCTGTTGCCAAAACCAAGAACTAATTACCGGAAATGAACCGTCAAATTCTACTCAAGTTATCTACGCAATATTACAGCAATGAACTTTAAAGAATAATCTGCAATTGGCTAATTAAAATTCCGGCTGCGCGCTTACTTACAGTGCATGAAATCATGATAGTATATATGTCTTGTATAGTGAGTGTCCTTGAGATAAAGAACGGAAATGAATCGGGAGGCCCGTTTCATACTAGACGCAACTATACAAGCCAACAACAATAATAATATCTGGGGTTTAACGTCCCAAATCCACGATATGATTATGAGAGACGCCGCAGTGGAGGGCTCTGGAAATTTCGACCACCTAGGGTTCTTTAACGTGCACCTAAATCTAAGTACTCGGGCCTCAAGCATTTTCGCCTCCATCGAAAATGCAGCAGCCGCGGTCGGGATTCGATCCCGCGGCCTTCGGGTCAGCAGTCGAGCGCCATGACCACTAGACTATGCAAGCGAACAGATGGTTAAGCCAAGGAAAACGTAAGGGTCGTCATTGGTAATATTTTAATCGAAGTGTGGTCATTATGACAAGGCGCGAATGAATTAAGAGGGAAGAAAAAACCAAGTCGACCTAGGTGGGTACCGAAAAGAAGACTAGCACATGCGGAGGTTGTCGGCACACTGCGTCTTAATTCATTTTTCCTTCCCACTTATGCTACGTTCCACTGGTCGCTTTCTAGCGCTCCAGGGCGCTCTGGCGACGCGCGTCATGTTTGCTGGTCGAAATCGAGCCCTCTGAGTACGTTCGGTTGGTTCTTTCAGTGCACCACGCTCCAACTCAGAGCCCTCCGAGGCGTTCTCACTTTGACCTCGGAATGCGACCGAGATCTGACCACGCGACTCCCGCACCCCCATCTATACTATATTAACCTCCAGTGGTAGTAGCCAGTGGTGTGGTTTTTCTAATTTTTATATTTTTGTATGTGTATTTATACGCGCATATATACAAACGCTCACAGAACACCTACCAAGGGGGGTCGGACCCCCCCCCCCAAAAAAAAAAAAAATCTGGCTACATCCCTTAACCTCTCAATCTACAAGGGCTTTTTCCTTCGGCAGGCATCTGTTTACACTTAAGACACTAAAGAGCAAAACGATTTTTCTCGTATTAGTAAACTGCTCTTTCACGATACCAAAAACACCACGCTTGATGCGAGAAGACGCTTAGTAAGCGAGAAACCGCGCAAAAAGAAAATGTAAGTGGCGACGCCACCTTGAAGTTTCCGCCCCATTCGCCGTGACGTCACATTTTTGACGGCGCCTACTAGGGCCTACGTAGTTCCTAAACGGTAAGGATGAAGTATACTGTCCTCTGAGGGGGGGCATAGAGTTAACATACCAAGTTTGAGGAGATATTGTAAAGCCAATGTCGCCAAAATACGATAAATACACTTTGAAATCCGTGACGTCACGCGTGAGGATTTTGGCGCGAAACTTAAAAATGAAACTTTGAACTTCATTTGCTTCTTTATTAATGCGCCTATGATGGTGAAATTAACGACATTATAATTCTAAAAGCACAATTTATCAATCTGAACCAATTCATTGTTTCTCTTTAGTGTCCCTTTAAGGCGAAAGCCTTATATATTTTATCAAACCCGAAAATTGACCGTCGGTGTCCCGCGGCGTCGGCGTGAACACGAGCGATGCAAAAAAAATGATCACTTGATGATGTCACCATATGACGTCATCATGTCGTCACAGATTACGAAAATTTGCGACGTCACATACCGTGACTCCCCATGATCACGTCATCGCATGACGCCATCGCGTAGTCAAAGGTGGGCCGATCACGGAGGCAGTGCAAAACCAGGTAAAGTGCAGAAAGCTTGCAATGCCCCCCGATCCTGGAGGCATTACAGAACCGCGTTAGATGCATAAATCTTTCGGAGGGGGGCGGGGGAGGATCAATAGATGGACTGAGAAGAAAAAAAAAAGAAGAATGCTTTCGCCGTCGAGTCGTCTTAGATGAATGCTTAAGGGACCCTGCAAGTTCTTTTTTTTTATTAACTGAATATGGGATAGAGTTGAAAGTGCACGTCTAAACAAATCACTTTAAGATGAAAGTATGTGAAAGCGGTCAGCCGACCCGGAAAAGAGGTTTTCGTAGCGTAAGTCGCACAATTATACTTCCTTCAACGCAGGAGAGGCCGAGTTTTGCTGTGGCGATCTTAATTCCGACCGCGTGCGCCCACCGTATCACGCTCAAAGACAACCCCTGTCCTCCGACACGGCCATGCATCACCGATGGAAGCGGCATTCGCATCGTTCAAACCACGTGAAGCCGTGCATCTGAGAGACACATCGCGTTTGTATATTTAAAGGCGATTCCATGAACGAGAAAGAGTGAGGATATTATTACGAGGACGCGACCCAGTTCTGAGCGCGTACGCACGGTCCACACGTTCACCTTGCACTCTCCTGAGTATTAGCGTACAATCGACTCGCGAAATTTCAAAGAATAATGAAGTATGTAGGTGGGGGGAGGGGGGGGGGGGGAGGGGGAGTAGAGAATATACCGTGTTTTCCGGCCTTTAGTCTGCGGAGTTGAACAATCTTGGAGGCAACCCTATACCTTCACTTAGGTGTATGTATAATGTCTCTCGCTCGCACCTGGGCGTTCGTGTTTCCTGCTGTATTCCTTGGGTTAACTCTGAGTTTCGTCCCACTGCCGAAGCGGATCTCGGAGGCCTCGTAGAAAGAAGCCCGTGGTTGAGAATCAATAGTCGACTGAGAATAAAAAGAAGTTGTCTTTCGCCTTGGAGTCGTCTTAGGCAAATGCATAAAGGACCGTATGAAGGAAAGATTACTTTTAAGGGCTCGTTTTTCTTTGTTAGACACAATATTAATGAGAACTAACAGACAATAACACCAACGAAAGTACAGGGGGTGTGATTTGTAATAATTGCGATAATGACTTTTGAATACTGGTAACAACGGGACATGTGACCACAGCTGCATCGGGCAATAAAGCCACTTGATATTGCCTAGCCGGCTTACACACACGCGCAAACACGCTACCACAGTCGGTTAAATGACCCCTTGTAACCATCGTTACCTTTATAAAGGTTCTGGTTTCCCCGCCTTCTTTTGTATATGTACACCCTCACATTTCTTGTAGAAATTCTCGCACAGCATTTTCAACTTGCCGTAAATAAAGGACCTTTACCAAGACGCCCTAGGAAACCTACTGGCCACGTTTATTCCGGAAGAAAGGAAGGCAGAACATTTATTGACAGAAAGGGGATTGTGGTGCTGTGCCAGCTTGTTCCGCAAGTCCCATCTAGCAGTGCCGGCTGCCCCTCAGTCCAGGGCGCCACAGGCAGTTGCCGCTCTGTCGATCAAACTGATCTTCATGGCAGTGGCGTAGCCAGGGGGTGGCACACTGGGCCCATGCCCCCTCCTATTTATTTTTTTGCCACGACATGCAGAGCCCAAAATGACACTCGACGACATCTGCCTGCCCGTCCCCCACTTCATATCAAGAAGGTGCCCCCCTACCCCCCCGCCCTCCGAAAAAAAAAGTTCTGCCTACGTCCCTGCTTCATGGCTATCGCTGGCCATCAACTCCTTCTACCGCTCCCCACCCGCTTGGTCAGGGGGGAGGGGGGAGGGGCAGGGGGGGAGTGGCAGGCCGGGGATGGCCTGGTATGTCCATGTAGTGTGCAATAGCGTTGGTTTCTCAGAGCACCACGGGCAGCGCGCAGTGTATTCTGTTGGGTGCATTTTATTGAGGAAATGTATGTTTGCGTAGGTTCCGGTCTGGATCAAGCACCAGCTGACAGCTTTCTCATTCGTGAGCTTCTTGTGAGGGAGGTAGAAGATACGCCTGAGTCCCTCGTAGTATTTAGGATGGCCGCATACTCACACAGGACCGGGATGGGCTCCTCCGAGGCAGGGTCATGGGGTGCTCGGTCTGTTGTGTTTTAGCACGGACAACACGGTACATATTCGTTCGCAGCGCGTAAATCCGCGCACCTCCTCGCGGCGGCCGCATAGACGCCGCCTCGTTCAAGGTAAATGCCACGCGCGTTTTTATTTTTTTTTTTCGAGATCGCTGAACCGCTTCTGTCTGCTTGCTACACTCTTGAAGTATTATAGTGCGTTGAAACTGGATCGCTTTGTTGCGCTGCCTTTACGGAGATATCGTTACGGCCTTCCGCTGCCGTGGCGGCCCTTTTGTCATTCTGGCCCGGAAGGCAAAAACGCGAGGAATGCAGGTAGTGGATTTCGCAACTCGCGCTGCGCTGGCAAGCTCTTAATAGAGAGTTTTAGTTTGTACGCAATCACGTTAGCGTTCGCGGATTACAGGCAGGGTTGCCAGAGCCAAAACGTTAGCGGACGAGTACCCACCGTGGTAGCCAGGGGCATAGCCAGAAATATTGTTGCTGGAGGAAGGGGTTCAACCGCCTTTCATGTATGCTCTTTCGTGTGTTTGCATGTATGCTTGTGCATACTATACACATGAAAAATCGAAAATTTCCGCCGGGCACAGAGCAAACTAGAACCCTGGTTATGCCAGTGGTTATAGCTAAGGCCCCGTGTTTCGGGTAAATCCGGAAAAAAAATGTTATTAGCTATCGCCGGTAAAGCTTTTTACGATTCGAATTTATCCGATAAACTTCGATTTTGAAAGGGCATTTTCAAAGCTGAGAATTATCAATCGAAAGGAGCGCACCGCCATCAGCGGCAGCAACCTCGTAAAATATGCTTGCGTCTACTACGACAAGCTTTGAGGTCGTAATACGAAGAAGCGTAGGTGTTTTGTATTAATGTATTTGTGCTTTTGTGCATATCTGTTTGTGCGTTCAAACCTTCCAGACATATAATATACACATTCTGTTTTCTGATGTCGTGTTCAGATATCATTTCATCAAACATTTCGGAGTATTGAGAATATGTGTTGAGGATTGTGAATTGTTGCGACCGTGTGTTTCGCGTTATGCGTAATTATTGCCTCGTGTGATTCGCTGTGTATTACAAGCCATACGAAATATTTTATTCGTTACAAGCCATATGCGAAAATGATTTTTCTTACCTGAACACGTCGTCGAATCTGCGATATTTTTGGTTACTATGGAAGCGCAAAGAGACGGAACACTAAAAATGCAGGCGCGTGCACACACACACACACACACACACACACACACACACACACACACACACACACACACACACACACACACACACACACACACACACACACACACACACACACACACCGTAATAAAACATATGCCATACCAACAAGCCCGCTATGCGACTTCAATCGAATATAGGACTCAAGTAATGTTGGATTGTGTTGTGTTCGCACATCTAGTGTTCTACTTGGTGGCATATTCTGCCCTATTTTCGAATTTCTGATATTTTCTGTTCCGTTTGCTAAACGAGAAGAAGTAACCGGTGCCGCCATAAAGGCATCAACCTCTTCTATTCATCATATCAAAAAAAAAAAAAGAAGATGTCATATGTGTATGCGCCCCTCCGCGGTGTATAAAGCCAAGCTGTTCAGTTCACCGCTCTTCGGCGCACAAGGGCAGGCTTTCCGTAAAGCGAGCGCAACTGCGTGGACTTTCCAGCGTCCCCGCGGAGAAAGATTAAAAAAAAAAAAAAAGCCGGTGGCCGGCCGACGGCCGGCCTACCGGACGGGTTCACCGTTCAAGGCGGTCACGCACGCACAGACACACACGCTCACTTCCTCGAGTTTCGAATTCCTCAACGGGGCGTGCGCGCATTTCTTCGTCCGTTTCTCCTTTTTCTTTCTCTTCTTCTTCTACTTCGTCGCTTGTTGATTTCTTTTTTCATCTGCGTAGACGATCGTCGCGCCGAAGCGTCGCCAGAAGCAGTAGAAAAGGAAAGACGGGGTAACGATTCGTGGCGCTTACAAGGCATTACAACTTGGCAAATTACGCTGAAGGAAGACTAGAGCGAAACAGTAAATCAATTTACTGATAAATTATACTCTGAAAACTCTAATGTCGTTAATTTCACCATGATAAGTTTACTAATAGATCTGAAAATCAATGTCAAAAGCTTCACCTCTAAATTTCCCGCCGATACCTTCTATGGTGACGTCACAGGTTTCAAAGTGTTTTTTCTCTCTCTCTCTCTCTCTCTCTTTCGGATTTTGGTCACGTTGGCACAATGAAGTTTCCTGAAACATGGTACGTGAAACTGCTGGCTCCCTAAAAAAAAAAAAACAGTGCACTTCATTCATACTGATTAGGAACTACGTAGTCCCTATAGCAGATGTCGTCAAAATTTATGACGTCACGGCGAATGGAGCGGGAACTTCAAGGTCATCGCAAGATGACGTCACCATAAGCCGTCATCATGACATCGCAGATCAGCAAAATTTGTGACGTCACGTGAGGACGTCATCACATGACATCGTAGCTTGGTCAAAAGTGGGCCGATCACGGAGACAGTGCAAAAACCAGCTGAAGTGTAGAAAGCTTTCGTAGGGGGGCCGGGAGGATCAATGCAGTCGACTGAGAAAAAAAGGATGGCTTTCGCCTTCGAGTCGTCTTAGGCGAATTCATAAGGGATCGTGCGGGTTTTGAGAGAGTTGAAGTTTGATGAACCCGGCTCAGGTCTCCCACGTCGGGACGTCCAGACCTTGCCTAGTCCATAGTAAATTTACAGCGCGAAAAAAAAAAAAAAACGTGAGACAGAAGAAGAAATACTACACAGGACAAGCGCTGACTGCCAACTACAACATTTATTGCGCATTACCCATGGTTAAATAACATCGCTACATACCACGTGAACATGAAAGGACGGAAAGGTAAAAACTTACTACGAAAAAGACCAAACAAACAGAAACTGTAGTAACTATCGCTGTAGTAACATGCAGTAACTGTAGTAACACCAACTAACCCGGCTTAGCACTCTTTTGAACTTGCCTATTCGCTGCTTCGTGGGCTTGCTGGACGGCCCAGATATGGCGTCTGTTGTGTCTTCTCTTCCGTCCGCGTTTATTTTTTTTCCGCTCTGTAAATATCTCGACAGCACAAGGACCGTAAGCTTTGCGAACACTGGCGCGGCCAATGCGCGATAACGACAGGCCCGGCAAAAATGGCTGCCCGTTAGGAGAGTTCAAAACTCCGATATATATATATATATATATATATATATATATATATATAAAAACTGAATGCATGCGGACTTACTGCAGTGGCCCAATAAGTGGCCCTATAGCAGTGACCTTTGTCAAAACGATTAGCTCCAGCGACTTTCCTGCATGGTTCTACAGGTGTAATTGATTGATATACGCCTTCGTGTCCTGAACTAGCGTATAACAGGCGTGTTAGCGTTTCACCTGCTCAATCTATGCGCGCTCAGTGTGCGGAGTAGACGACGAGGATTTCGACCGGTTTTCTTGTGTGCGAATTCACGCCTTGATCGAGTTTCGATATAGTTTCGAAGCGTCTACACGAAGGAAGGTCACTACGCATGAAGTTATGCGCGGCGAAGGCACTGGTATTCCGTATCAAGGCTTTTTCTTCACTTTTTTTTTTTCAACCTGTATTTTTGAACGCGTGCGCTTGTGAAGTATTTCGCAGCAGTGCGGCCTTTTTTCTCGAGTGGAATGCGAGGCAAGTGCGTTGAATGGCTTCACTGAATGGGGTGCTGCATAGTAGAGCGCTCAGTGTTGCGTAAGAACCGCTTCCTATGTCTTCGTGTAGGGTTGACTGTACGATTCCCGTGAAAGATGAAAAACGGAGGAAAAAAGAAAGAGTGTTTGTCGGGCAACGCCGAAAACTCAGTCAGATGTCGAGAATCAGATCCGAAGCCACTGTCCCTGCAACGCATATTTTGTACTGTTCTACCGCAAGCGTGTTTATCATTACTTACAGCTTCATTTTGTATGTTTTTTTTTGTTAGTATTATTCACACTTCCGAAGACTGCTACCGTTGCTTCTAATATTGTGTTTTACCATAATCTGCTTTTGACAGGAGGTCCCCATACAGTGTTCGACTATGGGACCTACTTATGTATACTAAACACGTGTAATATTCCTGTATTTCTATGAATTAAAATTCTGAAAGAAATTCCGATCACCTATGCAGTCTTCTGTGCTTTCTCTTAGAGCTCATTCGCACCTGCGGTTAACACCGGTCGCACGACCACTTGCAACTGGCCACCAAAAAGTGACTCAACGCGATCGATGTTCCCTCCTGCGTACGACTTACACGCGTCGCCACAGAGAATTCACGTCTGCTCGCATTGATACTGCCCCGAAAAATAGGCCGACGTTCTGTTCCTGCGCGTCTCATTGGTTCAGAGGTTTGTTACTGCATGTCGCGCGACAGCAAAATCGAGCAGCGAGCGATTGAGCCAAAGTAGTCACCTTGCGACCAAAGCACCCCCCCCCCCCCCCCCGCAACCTCTTCAACTACATCCGCCGCGGTGGCCTAGTGGTTATGGTACTCGACTGCTGACACGAGGGTCGCGGGATCAAATCACGGCCCCACGGTGGCCGCATGTTTATGGAGGCGAAATGGTGGAGGCCCATGTACTTAGATTTATAGATGCGCGTTAAAGAAATCCAGGTGGTCGAAATTACCGGAGTCCTCCACTACGGCGCGTCCCTCATAATCATATCGTGGTTTTGGGACGTAATATCCCGATAATTAGTATTGTATTCAACTGCACTTTCAACAGAAACAAGGTTACGAAAGTCAAGCCGAGGAATTACCCGTGGGAAACAAACCGGGATTTCGTATCAACGCTTCGGGCCCTGCCAATTGTATATAGTTATCCGTTTTAATGGTGGATGAACGTGGTGTGGGCTTTCAGTCGTTTGCCAGTCACGTTCACGGGCGCCCCCGAAGCGTCGCGGAGACGCCAAGGCTACCCTCAGACATGCAAGAATGCGCTCAGACACGCACGCTGCGTATAAGCTCGCGTGGCGGTGGCGGCAGTCCTTCGCCGCCCTATCTCGTCGCTCAATAACGAACCACCCGGCAATGGATGTAGTCCCGCGACGCATTCGGTACGCCCAGCCTCGAAACAACGGTCGCTGTGGCGCCGTGGCAGGGTCGCACACGAGGGAGGGAGGGAGAGATTAACTAGAGAATACTTTCAATGTTGGTGAACACTTGCGAAGGGGAAAGGAGGTATAAAACAGTGGAAAGGAGAAGAGTGTAAGAAGACATAACTGATCACGTAGCGCAAAATTTGACACAGGACAAGAGAGGGGGACGAAGACGCCTTGTCCTGTGTCAAATATTGCGCTACGTGATCAGTTATGCATTACCAACATGCCCAACTTCATACTCTTGTAAGAAGACGTCACGAACTCATTACGATAACGTTAATGCCCGAATAACGCACAAAAACAATATCCAATGCACAGTCACATTGCGTCGCTCAATATCCGTTGTCTCTAATGAAAGGTACTTCAAGTGGTTAGCTGCTGGTTAGCGCAAATTGCAGAGCGGGCCCGCATAGGCGTTGGTCCTTGCAGTGGCGTAGCCAGGGGGTGGCACACCGGGCCCGTGCCCCCCCCCCCCTGATATTCTTTCCCCTTGGGATGCAGATCACAAAATGACACTCGGCTCCACTTATCTGCCTTGACCCCATGTCAGATCAAGAAGGTGTGTCCCCCCCCCCCCCCCCCCCGGAGAAAAAAATCACAGCATATCCACGGGGTGAATGATGATGAGTGGGGCGAAGCTACGGAGGGAATCATCTGTAAACCGTGAAACTCTTCCGTGAAATGCGCCCAGTACATAATATAAAGAGTGTGAAACATCGTGTATATATTAAACATCAAACTTTTATTGTACTGTTGGTTTACGTGGTCCCTCATTATCACTTGTGATCGGTGAAATGCAAGGAAGAAGTCCGCTCCCGAGCGAAAGAGCGCCAAGAGCGACCGCATTCCCCGCTCGCCCTGTGCGAATTAAAGGCAAGGCTAGAGGGAAGACAGGACGCGCGTTCCACGACGCGAGGTCGGTAGCATGCCCAACGAAAGCCAACGGAACGCGATCGTGCAAGTGCTCCGGCTTCGCATCGCCTCATGGTTCCATTTAGCGTCCCAAAACCAAACATATTGCTCAAGGTGTGCCTTGCGTTTTTCGTAGAAATAATTTCTTTATCATGTACATTAAGACGAAAAGTTGAAAGCTCACTAGAGTGTATCGGCCGCAAAGTATGTCTTTTAGTGTGATTTAACTCTCGTACGGCAGGGTCCTCGCGCCGTTGCCGGTCCACCTCGCCCGTTGACGATCGGGCGAGGTGGCTACATGCAACTACTACTACTACACTTTAAGAAAAACATCTGGCGTTCTTTCGTTCTGCTTTTACAAAACATCTGGCGTCTTTCGTTGGTTTATTTCATCAATCAACGGCGTTTTGAACAAAATTTTTATTGTTTAATCACGCACAGGAGAAATCTCACCAGGCACTACCTTGGAGGTAAACAATGGCTGCTAATGGCAATGAGAGACAGAAGAAGTCGGCTTTTAGCTAACACTTACACTTCTACTTCTACTAACGTTTCCTACTGGAACATGCCAATGGCTGCTAATGGGGAATGAGAGACAGAAGAATTCGGCTTTTAGTTAACGCGCACGCTGCGAATTTTTTATTGTTCAACAACGCACAGGAGAAATCTCCCACCGGCACCACCTTGGAGGTCAAAGCGTAAGACTTGTTACTCACTACTACGACCACGACGACTACGAGGGACGAACGGGTGCCGCCTTAAGGAGCTTCGCCCCTAAAAGGTCTGCCTACGCCACTGGGTCCTTGGTTAAATACCCGAACCAAGGCGAAGTATTCCTCAACTAAAGGGCTTTTCTTTTTGCGAAATCTGTACATATATATCTTGTTGTAGAGCATTGTGCTACGAACGGGTAGACCAGGGATCATCAGTTTTGCATTACTGGGAGTGTATGGTTGCACGCGAGGTATACACTGGCGCAATGTCCTGTAGTGAAGGCTTATACCCTTACGGAAGGTCATAGTGTCCAGCAAAAAGAGAATATAAAGAAAAAGTTGCGTGGAACCAACCCAGGTTGTTGTCGATGCATATGCGGCAGCATCATTGGGCAGAGAGTGAATGACGTCAGTGTTGCTGTTGTAACAACAGTGGATAGCCAACATAAGCTGACACTATAACCAACATCTTACAATAATTTAGTCAATCACACAGCCAAAATATGGCAACACTATAGGCGCCATCTGCCAAAAAAGTTAGCCAGCACCATGGCCAACAATAACGATCTTGTAGCCATCTGTGGCTAGCATTATAGATCTGTCATTTAGTCAAGGCTAACAGACATTTGCCAACTTTTGGCTGATATTAGTGAGTAGAGGCAGTAGTATTTAAATTTCGTTAAAAATATTCGGCGTAATTCGTTATAAATTGTAAGTTGAAGAGGCCTAAGAAGGTGTAAAAAAAATTAAGAAAATAGTAAGAATGCAACGTTCCCGCTGTGCTGTGACGGCAACCGCTTGTATATACGTCCACGTTGCGTTCCGAAGCGCATCGATCCGCGCAAAGCCCCTCTCATACTCTTTGCTTCCAAGTTACAGCGTGTGCGTACGGGCATCGAAATAAAGAACCGGTGATCGTTACGGTACGCTGACTCCGCATCGCTGTAAACATTTCTTTTTTTCTCTTGTTCCCGGTCATCGTTCCGCTCGCCGAAGGCCCCGGTCCTGGTTGTAGCATGAGAAACAATGCCGATTGTGACGTCATAACGGTCCCCACGCAGCTGCTTGAGCTGGACGCACGCAACTTATAGGCATATTGTATGATTCGTCACGCCCACGAACGACGAGACGGGAAGAAACCAAATGACTTTCACTCACGTCAACGACGAGCGGCTCGGGTTGAGACGAGGAATGGTTCGTTACGTACAGCGGGATATCCGACAGGTGGACGCGGATAGGAAATAAAGAAATGTACGTACGTACTTCGAAAGTGGCAGGGAAGTTCGTTCTAAAGGTAACTCAGTGTTGTGGCACTGACCGAAAACGCTGGCGATTTCGGGGAACGGTGGCCCTCTCTTGCCTGCGAGACACACTGGCACTTTGGTGCTGGATGGATGAATGGGTGGGAGTGTATGTACGCTTTTGATCGCGCGGCGGCTCACGTCACCTAGGCGTAACTCATAACGAAGCTGGGAAGTGCGGGCCCCGATGCCACGAAAGAGCACAACACAAAGGAAAGAAACACACAACGACAGGACGGGCGGTTGTGTGTTTCTTTCCTTTGTGTTGTGCTCTTTCGCGGCTAAAAGATGTCACTAAGCAAGTACCAACTAGGCCAACAAACAGTCTTGTTAAAACCGATGCCAGTATAGACTATGTTACGTAAGGCATGTGGGCACGCCACCATGGGCTGTTAAACGAATGTTTTCTTATTTTTGCATCCCCTGACAAGAACTGATAAAGCCAGGAAACGCCGAATGCACCAACCCGACAGTTTTCACGAGTATACGCCCAACGTAACACTGTTCGCTTAGTTGTTCAAGATGAAACACGGCAAGGTTAACAGCCCAGCATGGCGGCACCGAAACCCGTCCGTGAAATAGTCTATAGGGTTGGACGCTCTAAACTGGTGACGTCACACAACGCGATAGCACAACACACGCACGCGTGTCCGCGTCCGCTATTTGACCCAATATGACGGCAGCGCCGTCAATGGGTGTCACCACCTTGTGCGATGGAACGCTGGCATCGAGGCACTCTATAAGGAAACACGATGGGAAACACGAGCACCGCCTCCAGTGGCTGCAGCCGGAACTTTGGGTTCAGTTGGCTATAGGCTGAATGGGTACCAGTCAATTTTGACTGACAGTAGTTACAAGTAAGCATAAACTCGATCAAAAGTCGATCATACGGCAGTGTCTAACAATAAAGGGCTTCTCGATGCATTCCCCTTTTTTCATTCAATTCAAGACAACCTCTGCAGCTGTGCATTCTAACGAGCTCGCGCACGGCGATCATCGCAAGAATACAACGGTGGTTTATTTTAAGGTTTCTTCGGGGGAGGCGCCGGCGAGTTGAGATGGGGGTGGAGGGGGGGGGGGGGTGTTTTGAATGCAAAGGTAAATGCATGCAGCAGCGCTCGGACTAAATAGAGCTTCGTGATTTCACGTGGCCGAGCAAGCGGTCGATACGAGAGCCCAACTGAGTGGGCGTAAGCTTACGGAACAGTGTAGGTGGCAGTGAAGTCGTGGGCGTGGAGTAAAATAAAAAATGGGGTGAAAGAGTTGGGGGTTCTCGTTTCTAAAAATAGGTCCTACTTGCTTCACTAGAAAGTTCGTTGAACCCAGCTTGAGATCGGAGGGAGTGGGCGGGGCACAACAGTGGGAGGAGTGGTACGAAAAAGCGCTTCAGTAACATTTGGTGGCAGGTTAGTTGATGATGCATAGTCCATAGGTATAACAGTACGAACGTAACAAGAAATCAGGAAGATACAGTACAGTGTCCGTGTGTCTTGATTTCTTGTTACGTTTCTGCTGTTACACCGATGAACAAAAAAAATATGTAACAGGTTTCTTCATGCATTCGCCTAAGACGACTCAAAGGCGAAAGCCATCTTCTCAGTCGATGTATTGATCCTCCCCCGCCCACCTCCAAAAGCTTTCTGCCCCTAACGTGGTTTTGCATTGCCTCAAGGATCGGATGCATAGCAAGGTTTTTGCACCTTACGTGATTTTGCACTGCCTCCGTGATCGCCCGCCTTTGACCGTGCGACGATGTGATACATCATCACATGACAGCACGTTATATGGCGTCATACGATGTGACGTCATGCATGCCTTATATATTTGTGACCTCATGATGACGTCACAAATCTTGGCGCTCAGAGACGTCATCATGGCGTCATATGATGACGTCATCACGTGATGGTGATTTTTTGCATCACTCATGTTGACGCCGCCAACGGTCACTTTTCATGTTTGATGAGGCATCTAAGGCTTTCGCCTTAATAGAGACGAGTCTGTCTCGAATCACGGTAATGAGTCGTTTCACTTCGACATACAGCGAGTTTCTTTTCTTCTTTTTTTTTATTTTTACGCTAGTTTCTTGGAAGCTACAACAGTCGAAACACAAGCTTAGCTGCGGTTTAATAGCACCGCGTTCTTTGTGTCGATCTCTTCTACAGTCATATCTTGACCCAAGTCGCTTCTTTTTCCAATCGGTTGTGTCTAACAAAGGAACGTTCGCCTCGCACATTTCGACTTCTTTCGGTTTTTCACAGCGAGGGCCTCGTCCCGGCAGACTTGATGCCATGCGACGGTTTATTGGTCAGCCGCCACCTCGTGCAAAGATCACGTGCCACATGATGCCCTCTGACACAAACAGTTTTGCACACCCACCGCTTTGGCTACGAGTGGCGCTGGCTAACACTCCCAGATATTAAACGTAAAACGTACAGGAACACCCAACATAGCGCACGGGGGAGCGCCCTCCGTCGTAGCAAAATTGTTAGAACATCAGACGCGTAATTCGAAGGTTGTGGGTTCGGCCCCCACCGCTGGAAGGGTTGATTCCTTCGTCCATTTTAGTTCATTTCAATTTAAGTCGTAAGTACTACACTACAGTTCTAAACAACAAACAATGTCCCCTATGTTTTCCTTGGCTTAATTTAATTACCTGTTTGTTTCATTTGAACGTCTTCTGTATCCGAAATTCCTTGAATGCTTTGCATTCTATGCACTATAGAATGTTTGTCTATTAGTCATAGAGAACTGAATGAGTACAGACACCTATGACGGCTCCATATTGCTTTTAAATAAAAACTAAAGAAATAAATAGCGTGTTGTGCGACGTCTCTATTTGTGTCCCATTATATTACTCTGTTTCCGTTCTAAAAGATCCACGTACTCCTAACTGACAGCATATAAAAATGTAAAAAAAAAAAGTTAGACGAACAGTACTGTGACGTAAAAATAGGCCGTATTTCTCATGCAAGCCTGAACAATAGCTAGGCGAAACAAATACAATAACAGTCAGGCGTTTCCTGCGAATGATTTTTATTCGCTCAGTGTAATCGTGACTGAAACGGCTCTGTAATAGGTCACAGACATCCCTTGTGTATGATAGCGAAGCTTTTATAACTCACAGATTTCGACGTTGTACGCTTAACACCCGGCGCCGGCGAGCGTAAAGAAACGCGGCCCGCGACGGCGCGCCGGCCCCACGCGTATTTGCACGCGCCGTTTTCCAATAATACACGCTATCTTGATCGTGGGCTTGTCGGCGATGAGCCGTTTCTGATATGGCAGTCTGATCTTTTTATCGAGGTCACTTGTAATTTCGCGTTGTCGCATTGCGTTGTTGCCTGGATATGAACGCATGACCGTCGTTGTTGCCTGCAGCAGCTGAAGTGTTGCGCTGCTGAGCACGTGGATGAAGGTCCGATTGCCGGCATGGAAGAAGCAATAGGTTAGGAGGGACCATTGCGCAATTAGACAAAAAGAAAGAAAAGAAAGAAAGAAAGAAAGTCAGGCAAGCAGACGCAAAGCTTCGCTTGACCCCATTCTCGCGATAGGGCATGGGGCTCATGAATTTCTTTTTTTATATCTCTCGTGATATTACAGTAAAGCGATCATCGAGCTCGTAGGCACAGCCCGGAGCGGATATTGTCGGAAAACCGCGTTTAGAACCACGCGTCGTTTATCAATGCCAAGAATAATTTTTTTGCGGTGCTCGCGTACCGACTGTATTACAGTTCCAGTCGAGAACATGTCAAGCGATTGCGACTACAACGCTAGACCAAACACGCGGCTGGTGACCTTGACCCAGAAGAAATAAAAAACTGCAAAGGAACAACGGATGCGTTTGAAAAGTTGAAAACTGCTGTTTCCAGGCGTGCACACCACAGCGTAGTGCCACAGCTGATCCAGTAATGAATCAAGAAGAACAAAATAATCCAGAAGCAAGTAAAAATGAAAAGCCGGAGCACGTGGCTGCAGTCAGAACGTGGGCAATGATAAATTGGTTCGCAGTAACGGAGTTTCCACTACAGCGAAAGGACAGGATAAGTAAATGGGATCACGAATATGAAAAAAAAAAAAATTAAAACTTTGAGGACACTTGAGCTTCGATATCAGCTGCAAGAGTAGAACGCGGCAATCGGGCCTCGTGCCCATCGCCTTAAACCACGCCGCAAGGAGACGAACGTTTGTGCGCGTAACATTGGCCGTTTCAAACTTTCCTAGAATACCTACTGCATGTGCAGTTGCCAAGTGCCCACTACGCCATAATTCTTCATTTTGCAAAATTCCTTTTGCGGGAGCACATCGGTCGTTGGCGGTAAAATGCACCAAATTTCGTGCACTTCTTTTTTCTTTCTTGGTGTTAGTCAGGCCGCGTAATTCATCAATGAAATTAGATATCAGAACAGTGAAGTTCAGTTTTATGCGGATGCTGGAAAAGCACTCGTTGAATGTCTTGTTCATAAGCAATATTTCATAGTGACTATAGTTCACTACAGTTCCAAGTTCACGCTCCTAAGTGCGCTTCTGGCAGCACCAGGTGGTTAGCAAGTAATCCAAGGGCATTCCCTTGAGACGATTATTATAGCGCGAACGTAGGACAAGGACAAAAGGTACACGAAGACGAGCGCAAACTTCCAACTAGGTTTATTGTGCAGAACACGAAAATACCCCTTGAGACGTTAAGCCCCAATAAATAAATAAATAAATAAATAAATAAATAAATAAATAAATAAATAAATAAATAAATAAATAAATAAATAAATAAATAAATAAATCAGCATCTCCGTCCCATAATACAAATACAGTGGCACGGCTCCTTATACATTCGCCTAAGACGACTTGAAGGGGAAAGCCACCTTCTTTTTCTTCTCTGTCGATGTATGGATTCCCCCCTCCTCCACCCTACTCTACTCTAATCTAGTAAAAAAAACGGGGTGGCTGTTTCTTGTCTGATATCAGAAAACATGCCCACACCTTCTCGCAGAAAGCTTCACCAAGCTGCTGGAGCGGCTTCGGGAGGCAGGCTTTCGTGCGGCCATTCTGGCTCGCCCTTGTGAAAGGATTCTGCGCGGCTTGAAATCCGAGCTGAGAGGTTCGGCTCGTCACGGTTGCGAGTGAACCTGATAAGAAGGCACTCGTCAGTATTCCCTACCTGCATGGTGTGTCTGTCACACCATCTCAAAAAGGTTGGCGCGAAGTACCGGGTGTTCATGTGATGTTTTCGGCGAGAAATAAGTGAAGCAGAATTTGTGGGGCTGTCGAAAGAAAGATGGAGGGCACTGCACAGAAGTGGTTTGAGTGTAAAGTCAAACACAAATAGGCACGGCTTATCAGACTGTGGTAAGGGAGTGGTACATTCTGTTTCTCTCTTTTGTGGCAACAACTACATCGGGCCGCTGTCTCAATGAGAGGTTGAATGACCGCCGGTTATCGATGAAAGGACAGCCTTAAACAAACCTGTCATTACATTGCCGTGATTGTCATTGCAGCCCGGTTTTCCTAGGAACCAAAGTTCTTGCCCGGCACAAAGAACGCACGACACGTGAGCTTGTTGACGCTTATTTTATTTTCAAAGCAGGAGACAGTTGTGTCGCCAAGCCCTCCGTAGCATTACACAAAGCAGAGATTGGATATCTTGATGCGCACATGTAGGTCTTTTATTTTATTGCGATAGCAATTATATGGACAGTCTCGGCTGAATTTTGCCGTCGCCGTCGTCATGCACCGTATATGTATGTATATATATATATATATATATATATATAAAAGCCCCAAAGAAAAATAATTCAGAAAAATGCTTCCGAAGCGCGGAATCGAACCAGGGACCTCTTGCTCCGCAGAGAGTGGCGCTAACCACTACGCCACGAAACGCAGATCCTCCACATAGCTAACGGCGAGCGTTATATACCTACCCTTTACCGCTGGACGGACTCAGAGACGCTAGGCGCTTATAAGCGTTTCTTTATTACCAGCGAGATGGCGCTAGGAGCGCGACGGGCGGATTTAAAAGTGGTCGGCGAGCTCGCTCGCTTCTTCTTATATTTGCGCAGGGAGAACCTTCCGCTGTCTGCTCGCGCGGTTTTCTCGTGCTGAGGGGAAGAGGGATGTTTCACGCTTTCACCGTGATGTCAGCGCTCATGTTACGGAGCGTACGAAAGTCACTCGAGCTCAAGGGACAAACAGAAGATGAGCGCGAACTATCAAGTGTGACAGCTCGACACTTGAAGCACTCTAGTTTCCTTCGCTGCTTCGGCCGCCTTTGCAACAGGAGCGCTGTTCAAACTGAGAGTATCCATTGGCGAGCCTCACTTCGTATAGCATTACTTTCTTGCTATCGCATTCATTGCTTCGCCCTTGCTGTGAAGCTGTGACTTTTTTTTTTGTTTAATCACGCACACGTGGGTTCGGCCTATATATATTTTTTTCTGTTTTCAATTAAAATTTCAGTTGTTAGTATGCGCTTGTACTGTTCTGTTCTCCCTTTGTCGACGGTTTTCTTTTTTTTTTTGCGCAGTTTTCCTCATAAGGGATAAAAAAGATCTTTCATAATTAAAGCCGGCTGAATCATGTGCTGAACACGGAAAATTCTGCACACATGTCTGCACACGTCGGCACGTGCCGGATCATTTATTGCAAAAAATAAATAAATACTGAAAAAAATAACATATATTCGTTAAAACTTAATTGAATGTTCGAGTACGTCTTTCCAATGGCGCGCGTTGGCTCACAGCTGCACAATTCGCAAATGTATCCTTTCATTAATACCTTACCCGCCGTGGCAGTTAAGCGGCTATACGGCATTGCGTTGCTAAGCAAGAGGACGCGGGTTCGATTCCCAGCCACGGCGGCCGCATTTTGATGGGGGCGAAATGACGGAAACTCCCGTGTACTTGAATTTAGGCCCACGTTAAAGAACCCCAGGTAGATAAGCTTTCACCTTTTTTTCCCCACACTTTAAGAAGAAATCGAGCATTTGGGGAGTATTTCTGCCACAAAACAATAATCGCCATCTGGCTCGCTCTCGTTTCCTTTCTTGAAAACCCGCCTCTCGTCACTTTCCTATCAAGAATGCTGTGTCACGCTGATAACGCGCGCGCCGTTCGTGACCGGGTATGTGCCGGGACCGCGGTGTGATAACGCGAAGAAAGTACGCGAGGTGGATGACGATTATTGTTGCGTGGCAGAAATAATCCCCAAATACTCGATTTTTTTTAGAGCGTATGTTTGTCCTTTCATCATTCTCCCCATTGTATGGGGTAGCAAACCGGACGTATATATATATATATATATATATATATATATATATATATATATATATATATATATATATATATATATATATATATATATACCGTCATCCATGTGCTTAGCAGTGCAACATTTCTGTTGCTGCAGAAAACGAAAAAACGAAACGCACAGGACACCGCTGGACTTACAACTTGGTTGTAAGTCCAGCGGTGTCCTTGGTTGTAACTTGGGTGTCCTTGGTTACAACTTGGTTGTAAGTCCAGGCTGGCTTCCCACTGTAAGGCACCGCAAAAGCGTAGCCAGAAGTTTTTTTCGGGGGTGAGGGTGGGGGTTCAACCACCCTTTTTGTATGTTCGTGCGTGCGTTTGTATGTGTGCGTGTGTATATGCACATGTAAAATCGAAAAATTTGGGGGGGGGGTTCAACCCCCCCAACTCCCTCCCCTCCTTGGCTACGCCCTTGAGGCACCGATCCTAGCAAGCCACCCTATCCAGTTAGCATAACGTTGCCGAACTTCTAGCTGTGTCACACACTGCGTCAAACACACACCGTGTCAGCGCATGTGCGCGCTTCGTTTTCCTTCCAAGCGTCCTTGTTCTGACAGCTCCCCCTCAGCTTTCGGTCCTGCGACCTTCGGGTCAGCAGTCGATCATCATAACGACTAGACCACCGTGGCGGGTTGCCAGTTTGTTCGTGCATTTCTCGTTTTAAAGCGAAAGCAATATGAGATCACAACAAGGGCCGTTTTTGGCGCCGTAGTTGTCCGCCGCCGCCGGTGTCCGTAAGCACTATCGCTCGAAATAAAAAAGTCGTTATGAACCAACTAGACCAACGGAAAGTACTTCTGAGTAGTAGTAGTAGTAGTAGTAGTAGTAGTAGTGTGTTAGTATGTTGGGCTAGTCGCTATGATCCAACTAGACCAACAGCAAGTACTTGTGAGTAGTAGTAGTAGTAGTAGTAGTAGTAGTAGTAGTCATGCAGGTTATGTGCACAGAGGGGGCGAAAAAATAAAAATAAAACGAAATGATCATGGCGATGCTCGAAATAATAATAATAATAATAATAATAATAATAATAATAATAATAATAATAATAATAATAATAATAATAATAATAATAATAATAATAATGACTTCGCTAGCCAATACTCGCGCGCTTGCAGCTTCGCTCTCCAATGGTTTTCACGGCGTGAAACTGGCTTTAAACTTTGTTTTAATTCTCGTGTAAGCACGCACGTGTGCTCGAGTGGCGCATGCTGACGCCATGACATGCCAGCGATTAGTCAGAAGCATTGCTGTACGGCTGCGGTCACCAACCCCGGCCGCGTTCCAACGTATATCCGTCGCTGCGCCCACGCAACGAAACGGCGCCGGCGAGTCGGACAGCTGGAGGTGTACAGAACCACAAGTCATAGTTGGGCACTAATGTGGGGGATGTAACGTGTTGCAGAACCGACACAGCTGTGACGTGCGTTTTCACGTACACGCTGTGGCAAGTTGCACAATAAAAAAAAAAAAAGAACTCGCGTGGGCGTGGGTATCTCCCGCGCGACCTTGATAGTCGAACGTACACCCAACAGCAAAAGTTTACGGAACGTCAAGTTTTAGAAAAACCTATATTCCTGCTTTGTCCGGAAACATAGCCTCCGATGAAAAGTTTCAGCCTGTAGTAGTTATTACCACCAATACAGCTACCCGCTAGATCAGAAGCGTCATTCCTTAACAGAGCAGCAATTCCCATTTGCAGTGGAGCCCACGTCTCGTAATCTTTTGCCGTCGGATGTACGTACCCCGTACGAACGTTGCCAGTAAAAAAAAAATTACAAAGAAACGAGCTAGCCAGTTAATGAGACTGTTCTCCGTGATACGGTATCAGTGCTGTCAGGAAGCGATTTCCTTTCGCATACTGGGCCTCGGAAATTGCTGGCTCTCAGCGCTGTTGCTCTCGTGTCGTGCAGTGCGCGAATAGGAAGCCAAAGCAGTGGCCTTCAGTTGTGCAAGGGGGGGGAGGAAGACGGTTGTGCTAGCAGGCAGGCGTAGCGTTTCCCCTTTAATTAATTGTACAGAATTTTGTTGATGTTTTCTCTTTTTCAGCTGACGATAAGCTGTCACTGAATGAAGGAGAACGTTACATAGGAAGTGCATAAATGGAATCTTGCGCCTGACGGTTACGCCCAACGAGTCGTCGTAACATTCTTAGTTAATCCATTTTTCTGTATCCCGGCCGCACGGTGGTCTAGTGGTTATGGTGTTCGACTGCTGACCCGAAGGTCGCGGGACCGAATCCCGGCCGCGGCGGCCGCATTTTCGATGTAGGCGAAAATGCCTGAGGCCCGTGTACTTAGATTTAGGAGCACGTTAAAGAACCCCAGGTGGTCGAAATTTCCGGAGCCCTCCACTACGGCGTCCCTCGTAACCATATCGTGGTTTTGGAACGTTAAACCCCAGGTATTATTACATTATTTATTATTTTGTGTCATCCAGGAGCGGTACAGCGAACTATAGAGCATAATAAACACCAGGACCAGTAAATTATTGAATTTAAATGATGAAACAAGAAATAGCAGGAGACCCTGCGAGATAAATCAAGTATTTCTTTTTTATGAGTCAATCATTATTATTATTAGTATTTATTAGTAGTATAACAAGATAACAAAATACAGGTAAATACGCAGACGGAGTTCCCACGGTTATAACAACAGTCGGGACATCGTATATTAACACACTAAAAAAAACTGATAAAGCGAAGATATACTAATAAAAAATCAAACTCGAAATTTTATTAGTCAAAAAAGACGGCGTCAAATATTTCAATGATTACATTCTTTTTTCTTTTTAATTTCGAAAGCCTGCCCTTGAATGGATATACTTAATTTAACAGCAACGTATGTTACTTGTGGCGTACATCGGCCGTGTGTAAGCGATATTACGATCCTGTTTTTTTTATTGAAATAGAAAATAAATGAAGGAGTTGTTGTCACCATTGCTTGGTGACGGCTACCCCTTTCCACATAGTTCTTAGGATAACAAAATAAATAAAAAATATATATATATACATATATACAGTCCTACAAGTTCAAGAACTCAGTAGCCATCGCAAATATTAGTGTCTTCAAAAAAACGCTGGAGCACTTTCATTGCTTTATGGTTTATCCTAGTCGGCCATGGGCCTAGTATTTTCGCTAAGGAAAACGTTCGCTCAGAGTCCAGCGTGTGAAGTTCCCGTTATCCTCATCGAAGTCGTCGTTGTCCCCCCATCATCAGTCCCATGCTAATATTTATAATGTGCTTGTAATCACGTTAAATACCCAGCCGTTTCATAATTTCCTGATGTTATCCCACCACTTCCTTAACTTCCCTGTCCAGTCGTACCAAGTAAGAGTTGAGAACACAATATAAATATAACACAAAAACAAAACAAATAAGCAAATGCAAGTGCGGCTCTACAATCAGAGAAAAAAAATTAACATATATAATTACAAAGTAGTTTTTCGGAATTAGTTGAAAACTATATCATTGTGTTGAGAAAGAACAAAGAAAATGTTGCATTTCTCACTCTTGTTGTTGCCGCGTCGTATTTCGTATTAAATGACCGGAGCTAAGCACTGGTAAGGAGTAGATGTGGGTGTGAACGCGAGTGAGTAGGCATGAGTATGAACGCCAGGGCGTAGCTGTGGAAGCGAGTAGATGTGTGTATGAAACTTAATGAACGTGTGCGAGTAGGCGTGAGTATGAACGTGAGAGCGTAGCTGTGTATGTGAGTAGACGTGACTATGAATGTGAGTGAGTAGCTGTGACTGTGAGTGTGAGTAGGCGTGAGTATGAACATGAGAGCGTAGCTGTGTATGTGAGTAGACGTGACTATGAATGTGAGTGAGTAGCTGTGAGTGTGAGTAGGCGTGAGTATGAATGTGAGCGAGTATCCTGTGAGTGTCAGGCGGCGTGAGTATGAACGTGAGAGCGTAGCTGTGTATGTGAGTAGACGTGACTATGAATGTGAGTGAGTAGCTGTGAGTGTGAGTGTGAGTAGGCGTGAGTATGAACGTGAGAGCGTAGCTGTGTATGTGAGTAGACGTGACTATGAATGTGAGTGAGTAGCTGTGAGTGTGAGTAGGCGTGAGTATGAATGTGAGCGAGTATCTGTGAGTGTCAGGCGGCGTGAGTATGACGTGAGAGCGTAGCTGTGTATGTGAGTAGACGTGACTAGAATGTGAGTGAGTAGCTGTGACTGTGAGTGTGAGTAGGCGTGAGTATGAACATGAGAGCGTAGCTGTGTTGTGAGTAGACGGTGACTATGAATGTGTATGTGAGTAGCTGTGAGTGTGAGTAGGCGTGAGTATGAATGAGAGCGTGCTGTGTAGTGAGTAGACGACTATGTGTGATGAGTAGCTGTGAGTGTCAGGCGGCGTGAGTATGAACGTGAGAGCGTAGCTGTGTATGTGAGTAGACGTGACTATGAATGTGAGTGAGTAGCTGTGACTGTGTGAGTGTGAGTAGAATGAGAGCGTGAGTATGAACGAATGAGAGCGTAGCTGTGTATGTGAGTAGACGTGACTATGAATGTGAGTGAGTAGCTGTGAGTGTGAGTGTGAGTAGCGTGAGTATGAACGTGAGAGCGTAGCTGTGTATGTGAGTAGACGTGACTATGAATGTGAGTGAGTAGCTGTGAGTGTGAGTAGGCGTGAGTATGAATGTGAGCGGTATCGTGAGTAGGCGGCGTGAGTATGAACGTGAGAGCGTAGCTGTGTATGTGAGTAGACGTGACTATGAATGTGAGTGAGTAGCTGTGACTGTGAGTGTGAGTAGGCGTGAGTATGAACATGAGAGCGTAGCTGTGTATGTGAGTAGACGTGACTATGAATGTGAGTGAGTAGCTGTGAGTGTGAGTAGGCGTGAGTATGAATGTGAGCGAGTATCTGTGAGTGTCAGGCGGCGTGAGTATGAACGTGAGAGCGTAGCTGTGTATGTGAGTAGACGTGACTATGAATGTGAGTGAGTAGCTGTGAGTGTGAGTGTGAGTAGGCGTGAGTATGAACGTGAGAGCGTAGCTGTGTATGTGAGTAGACGTGACTATGAATGTGAGTGAGTAGCTGTGAGTGTGAGTAGGCGTGAGTATGAATGTGAGCGAGTATCTGTGAGTGTCAGGCGGCGTGAGTATGAACGTGAGAGCGTAGCTGTGTATGTGAGTAGACGTGACTATGAATGTGAGTGAGTAGCTGTGACTGTGAGTGTGAGTAGGCGTGAGTATGAACATGAGAGCGTAGCTGTGTATGTGAGTAGACGTGACTATGAATGTGAGTGAGTAGCTGTGAGTGTGAGTAGGCGTGAGTATGAATGTGAGCGAGTATCTGTGAGTGTCAGGCGGCGTGAGTATGAACGTGAGAGCGTAGCTGTGTATGTGAGTAGACGTGACTATGAATGTGAGTGAGTAGCTGTGAGTGTGAGTGTGAGTAGGCGTGAGTATGAACGTGAGAGCGTAGCTGTGTATGTGAGTAGACGTGACTATGAATGTAAGTGAGTAGCTGTGAATGTGAGTAGGCGTGAGTATGAATGTGAGTGAGTATCTGTGAGTGTCAGGCGGCGTGAGTATGAACGTGAGAGCGTAGCTGTGTATGTGAGTAGACGTGACAATGAATGTGAGTGAGTAGCTGTGAGTGTGAGTAGGCGTGAGTATGAACGTGAGCGAGTATCTGTGAGTGTCAGGCGGCGTGAGTATGAACGTGACAGCGTAGCTGTGTGTGTGTGTGTGAGCAGACGTGACTATGAACGTGAGTGAGTAGCGGTGAGTGTGAGTTGACGTTGTTTTGAACGTGAGTGCGTCTAAGCGTGAGTAGACACGAGCATGAATGTTGGTACCTCACATTGTGAGTAGACGTGACTATAATGGTAAGTGAGCAAATCTAACTGCGAGCAGAAGTGTAAGCGTGAATGAGTTCCTGCGAGTTGGAGTAGATGTATGAATGTGTGCGCCGTTGAGTGTGCGAAGACCTGAGCCACCACCCTTTAGCAATGGCTCATCTTGTCTAAGTTATGGCTATTGTCTCCTATCGTCAGCTTATCTTTAACTAAATTATGGCTAATATCCTGGCTAGTGCTGATAAATGTTCGTTAACGTTGACTATTCGCTGTTGTTACAACATGATTGTCTATAGCTAGTCTCAATCCGGTGTCTAAAAGTTGTCTAAAAATGTATTCCTCGGAAGTTACCTCTGCATTTCCTTCACTTTCGTGGTCCACTAGCTTTTCCACTATCACGTCCACCCCACGCATCAATGCCCCCACTTCCGAGCCAGTTTTATGCATATGCACGAGCGCCAACAGCTTCCTCTCCAGCATGCGTATACAGTATAACGCGCTATTCCCTCAAGCGCAGTCGCCTCGCTCATCTATCCATACGCCGCTTATGTGATTCAGGACGTGAAGGCAGCACACGTGCTTTCGTTCTTCCTTCCGCTTCGAGTAACGCGATACGAGCAGCGAAGAAAGGGTGAATTAAAGTAACGTAAAAATAAAGAAAAAGAAAGGAAAAAGAGCAACAAAGCGAGACTGCTGCCCCCCCCCCCCTCCCGCTCCTCCTCATGTGACGTCATAGGGAACGTCCGTCTGCTGAGGTCGAGATAAAAGGAGTTGGAGGGGAAACCCGTGGCCCGAAAGTGCAGGAACAAGAATCGATGAGAAGAGAAAACCTACAACAAGTGTAAAAGAAGAGATCAGAAGGAGGCCTTGAAAAGTGAGAAAAAAAAAAGAAGAAAAGAAAAGAGATAGTGGCCATATCATCACGGAACTCCTAAGCGTCATCATTCGGGGGCTCTCACGAGTTGTGCAGCGGCATCAGAAGCAGCTGCGCGGGCGCGTGTGTGTCAGAAAATGACGGGAAGGAAGAGAGGATACGTTTCTTTGTGTTTGTGTGTTTATTTTGTTGTCGCATTTCGCGCAATCTCCTTCCCCGCTTCCACCGCTTGCGCCACTGAGATCCGTCCGCCCCCACTCGCCTCTATTGCAAGTGTCGAAATGTAACGCTTTTCATTCCAACATCAAAAGCTCGCAGGCAGCACGGTAGCTATGGCTTCCTTAGAAATCGTGGGAGTGGTGCCCCTTACCCCCTTTTTTTTATCTTGTCACTTTTATCCTGGCATTATAGTTCTCTTGAATCTTGTTCTTGATTTCACCGTTTGACGTACGTTCGCCCCGTGTGACTCCTGATATTGGTTTCATTTCGGTGATCGCGCCATGATCCGCGAAAGCTCAGGAAAACGTCTTGAAGACGTCTGTCTCTGGACGTCTTTTGAGGCTCTTCACTTTGGTTTCATTCTTTCAGTTCATCTCTTCGTCCTGGGCGCGCCCCGTCAGGCCGTTTTCGATTCATTCATTCATTCATTCATTCATTCATTCATTCATTCATTCATTCATTCATTCATTCATTCATTCTTGCGGCATGTATTGTTACTAATATCTAATCATACAGTTATTCTGCGGGATTACTCCGGATGACACGTGATCGCTGGCTTACTCATCAAACTGCGCCAGTAGGTCGTTCATTCATCCATACATCGAGGTGAGTAGTACTACGCCATGCTGCAGTTTCAACACCTGACCTCAAACCATTCACGTTTAAAAATAAGGAAGCGCGCGTCATCCAGGAACACAACATAAGAACGAATGGTCAGAACGCGTGGGCTTCTTTCGCTCTACAAAAAAAAAAAAAAATCTAATAACTAAAATGGCACACAAGAAAGGGACTATCGCCAGCGCTGCTGTGGCCCGTTCCAAATTAAACCCCCCAGTTCATCGCCTGCCTAGCGGGCGAGTATATAGAGAAACGGAAAGCTCACGCATAGGACGTCGTCGTCTTCGCGTGCTCCGACGCGGGCGCCCCCTGCCGAGCTACGCGTTGTGCTCGCCTGCCTCAACCCACGCGGCCTCGATTATCCACGCTCCTATAATAACCCTCGTTGCCTGCCTATCCGTTCCACGCCCATGCTCAGTGTCGTAGAGCGTCCTGTTTCCTTCTTCACTGCCTGAACGAATCAGATTCTGAGACAATCAAAGAAACACATCCTCTTCAGTCATACAGTGAATGCCCTGTTGTGTGCTTTTCTTTTCGTCATTTCCCAAAATTAAGTCGGAACCACATGCGTACTTTAATGGCCTCAATTTTACCATCATACCTTAATTTTGTTTTAATATCTGCGGTTTTCACGTGTCAATACCACGATAAGATTGTGAGGCACGTCGTAGTGGACGACTTCGGAAATTTTAACCATATGGTGTTCTGTTCTGTTGCGTTGGTTCTGTTCTGTTATGTCTAACTGGCTTGCTGTGGAGGGGTTGAGGTTTATCCTACCCAGAGGAGTTGAGGCTACTCCATTTATATAAGTTCTGCAAAAAGAGAGAGAGAGAGAGAGAGAGAGAAAACGGTGGTTACCCCCCCAAAAAAAAATGAAGTGAAGAAAAAATATTAATCGTTTGGGTTTTACGTCCCAAAACCGTGGTATGATTATGAGAGACGCCGTAGGGGAGGGCTCCAGGTATGTTGACCATCTGGCGTTCTTTAACGTGCACCTAAATCTAAGTACAGGGGCATCTAGCATTTCGCCGCCATCGAAATGCAGCCGCCACGGCCGGGATTCGATCCCGCGACCTTTGGGTCAGCAGTCGACCACCATGGCGGGCAGGATCAGATTGTGAAATGATAGGCAGTGTCAGAATAGTGTACGCAAAAGCTTTGCGTTAGCGTTTGTCGCCACTGCGCATGCGTCATACGCTATCCTCCTGGGTACCCAGGTTCTTGGGACGTTGCACCCCAGATATTATTATTATTGGGTACCTAGGTTAAGTTACGAACACAGTGTGTCGTACCCTACGAGCACTATCCTTGCGTACCCTATTCTAAAGCTCCCTAATAAGCAGTTTTAGAATAGGGTACGCAAAGCTTATCGTTTGTCGCCACTGCGCATGCGTCATGCGCTATCGTCTTGGGTACCGAGGTTATGTTAGGGAAACAGTGTGTCGTACCCAATGAATGCTACCGCTACGAACGCTGTTCTAAAACGGTCTAATCAAAGAAATATATCTTTTACAGTCCTACAGTGCCCTGTTGTGCTCCTTCTTTCTGGTCATTTTAAAAATTTTATTAGGAGTCAGTGACGCACCCAGGGGGTGACATGTTGTGTTGATGAAACTTTGAGCGCAAAAACCAGACAATTCACAAGACGAGATAGACAGGACGGGCGCTCGTCTTGTGAATTGTCTGGTTTTTGCGCACGAAGCTTCCCATCAGCTATGCACCATCTCGCCGAATTTCAAGTTTTGTTAAACCATGTTATGTTGACTTCGTACAACATTCGGATTTCTTGCTATCGCATTCATTGTTTCGTTGCTTGCTTGCTTGTTCCTTATGTTGGCTCTTACACACTACGGGGGATCGGCCATGAAACCGGCGGTTAATTTTTTTTAATTTAAAGAATGAGGAATAAATCAATTGCCGAAAGAATAAACGAAAATTTAAGAATGACTTGTCAATATGGAATAAGGAGAAGAATAATACAACAATGTGAGAAACAATGAACGAATGAAATGAATTCTGGAATACTAATTTTTTTTCAGGAATAAGTTAACAAGGAATTCTTCGTGTCTCACTGAGAAATTCGCATAGGGCTGAGCAGACGTTCCTGTTGCTGGAGCCAAGAGAAGCCGCCCCTAGGGAAAGGATATTTTGAGAATTCAGATTAATTCTAAAGTTTCTGAATAGCATTTCGAAATGCTTTTTTCTACACCTAATGAATCGACGGGAGGTAACCCAGAAATGATCAATATTTTCAGATTCCTGACAAAAATAGCACATAGGAGATGGCACCAGACCAGACCTGTATAAATAAAAATTAAGTAGGGGTATCTGGCATCGCAATTTCGTAATAGCCACTTCCAGTCTTCGAGTGGGACACCATTTATTATTCCAGCCGAATGAAAGATGACCATATTCGGGAACTGGTAATTTCATACCCTTGGCATCTTGAATTAAAGAATACTTCCGAAATCTCGAATCTGTAATAAAAACTGTGTCAGGCACAATGGACAAAATAGGACCACCCAGAGACCACCGCGCGAGAGTTTCTGCCATCTCGTTTATTAGTATGCCACAGTGACCTGGAACCCATACCAACCACCCGGTATGCAAATTTTTGGGATTAAGGAAGTGAATGCATTCAGAACAGGTGACTCAGAAGCAGTAGAAGATAAAGATGTACATACTGTCAGTGAATCAATAACTCCTGCGGCAATACTGTCACTTCTTTAGTCACGCGAAAGCAGCTTTTTTTATTTCTTCGGCCACGCGAATGCCGCGAAGACGAATCGAACGCGCCGAAATGGTTCCCCTTAAAGCGGACTAATACCCCTGTCACACGGACAGCCTTAACCGCGGTTAAGCTAACTACGGTTACGGTTAACCGCGGTGAAGGAAACGATGACCTTGTTCCCTCCCTTGTCCGTTCTTCGCCGTATACGTTGCGCCCGTTTCTTGAACACCACTACCACTCTTTAATTATTTCGTCCTCGTTCATTCATAACAGGGGCATCGTTCGTGACAGGAAGCTGCAATGAGAGGAACACATACCTCGCAGCGCGGTATGGCAGTTGTTACGCGATGTTACGCAGCTGCCAGCCCTAACCCTAAAGTTACAAAGTACACAGCTCACGCGTCTGTCAGTCAGTTTCCGTTCTATCCACTTTTAAAACGCACGTCTCGCGAGATTTATTTATGTCGTCCGCATATAGCGGCAGGAAAATCCGCCGTGCATTTCGTCATCACGATTCTATCGGGCCGTCCGGATTTGTCGTTCCTAGAGTATTTTTTAAAAATATTTATGTGCACTGGGTCCTGTCAAGTTGGCCACAAGCACTATACCGACTCAGTGGCGCCCTGCATAACAGAGTCGTTATGGCGTAGCTGTCACTGGTATACGACAGCCGGGCATGCCGCTCTACCATCGCTCCACGTGCCAGCCTCACATGAAGAACGTAGCTCTCTCTTTCCTTCTCTCTGATACACGCACACACACACGCGCGCGCCCACAGACAGACAGACAGACAGACAGACAGACAGACAGACAGACAGACAGACAGATAGATAGATAGATAGATAGATAGATAGATAGATAGATAGATAGATAGATAGATAGATAGATAGATAGATAGATAGATAGATAGATAGATAGATAGATAGATAGATAGATAGATAGATAGATAGATAGATTATTTAATGCTCAGAAATGGGATTTGAAATTTCGATTGACCATTTTGTTAGCGTCTTCTCAACGAGTATGTCAGCGGCGGTGGCTTAGCGGTTACGGTGCTCGGCTGCTGACCCGAAGGTAACGGGTTCGATCACGGCCGCGGCGGTCACGTTTCGATGGGGGCAAAATGCTCCACTACGGCGTCCCTCATAATCACATTGCGGTTCTGGGACGTAAAACCCCAAAAATTATTAATATTATCTCAGCGCGAGTAGCATAATTATAAATGCTGAGTAGATGTCCTCCTCCAATATATATATATATATATATATATATATATATATATATATATATGTATGTATATATATATGGCTTAAATGCGGAAGAGTAACTTCGGTTGCCGCAAAGTTATCAGTATTTTAAGAGTATATGCGCCAAAAACAACTTTATTGTCGACGTTTCGATGGGTGACCGATCTTCATCAAGACGAAATTTACCAGGCTTCGATGCGCTTTTATATCATCGTCCTCCGAGCCGAGAGAGAGAAAAAAGTAAAAAAACTTAAGAAAAAAAATAAAGAAAAAAAGAGAGGGAAGTAAGTAAAAGTAAAAAAGAGTGCACATACTATGACATACGCACAACACGTGTTTCCTAAGAAAGAAAAAAAAAGTAGTAAGAATTCTGAGAAAAAAGGAAACAGAGTAGCGAACACACCACGTGCACATATTTTGACATACAAAACAACACGTGTTTCCTGAGGGACAAAAAAAAGTGAAAACTACATAGATATACACAGATCGTCCAGGTGAAGTAAATTCCTGTAGTCCCCTTGCTTTGGGTGCCCCCTCCTCAATTGTTCCCGAAGCTTGGTCACAACAGGTGAGTACATTCCTCCAGTGCATTGTCACGCCTCGCGTCTTCGGCTGCCCCCCCCCCCCCCCTCCCTTTCACAGTGCTCGTGAAGCCTGTAAGGAGATGAAGCTTCACAAGAAGGGATTTAAGCGTCCGGGAAGAGTGTAGAAAGGCACATTCACTGAAAAACAGGCAGAATCTCCGGTCTGTGGCTCCAGTTAATGTATCAGAAGAAAGTGGAGAATACCTTTAGATTGGAATGCGCGTGAGCACGCTGCATGTCCGACAGCGTGTTCCTGCAGCGATATCCGAAAAAAAAAAAATAAAAAAGACAGACAAACAGACAGACCTCCCGCCCCCCTATTCACCTTAGAGGGGGGCCGCAATGTCAGCGCCATACAGTGACATATTGGGAGAGGGGGGGGGCGCTGCGACGAACCTTCGCCCCCCCCCCCCCCTTGAAGGGGAACCCTGCGCACGCCTATGATTATATTGAATGGCTGCACGCACGCAGACATACACACCAGGCAGGTTGACGCTGACTTCACATTCACAAACGTAATTGTTAATTAGCTGTTGTACTGTAATTATTTCGGGTCTCTCGAGCTGTAGTATATATGGCAGTTTAGGTAGAAGTGCGGAAGATTGGAGTACTGTTGCTAAAAAAAAAGCACGTTTTCAATGCTTCTTTTTGTTCTTTTTGAGAATAAAGATAAGATATAGAACTGATAAGATATAGAACTGAACTGAAAGTTATGCTTCAAAGGAACGCAAACGCGAGAATCCGCGCGAAGGCTACGATCTTGCATCTCAAAGCTGCGACCGTTGCAACTGGGCAGGTGGCGCCATCTCTTACCCGCGGCCATCAACAGAGACTGCAATAACGAAAAGAATATCAAACAGGCACTTACATTTGTGCCTTGTGAACCAGGCGCGCGGGAGGGCTTGGCTTTGTGAAGCTCAGCAATAAAAACGAAAAAGAAAGAAAGTACAAATCAGTAAACAAAGCTAAAGAAAGTACAGATCAATAAACAGAGCTAAGTTCAATAAACGAGTCGGAAGCGTCGAAACCACTAAAAAAAAACAAAAAACATAAGCATCATAATCGAAATTATTGAATTTGTTTTCATTAAACGACCCTTTTAGTTGTCCGTGTTCGAAAGGTGTTTGCCGATGATAGCTCACTATTTATTTTTGATATAATTAAGAATAAGCAAACGGGAAGCTTTCACGAGCAATATATAGAAATAAAAAAATAATAAAAGAAAACGCGGCTTGCAATCTTCTGAGGACCTTTTAAGTTTTTATGCCTTTTGGCCATTGTAACACCACTGTTACGTTCGTACAAATCGCCGATATATCTCTTTTGTGCCACTCCCAGTCACCTAAATGAAGGGTTATGGTCGCCTTAATTTTTCTTGTTTGTTTCTTAAACTTAATTACATCTTAACTACCAAGTTCTCGAAGTATTTTGAAGTTCCACTCTGTAGAACCAATTACGAAACTAAACAACTTAAATACCTAATACCGAGTTTTCTAAATCAACATCCACAAACTCTAATTAGTATAAAAGAACACATGTCAACGTCTATTTTTAAATATGTTGTTAAGCCCTATTTGTTGTCCTATGCAGCTAGTATAACCAGTAACACCGTGTGGTTTACGATATGTTTATATTTAAGAAGAAAAAACTTGATTGAATAGGTTTTGTGTCTGCTATCAACTGTCGCTAATGGCGCTATACCAAGTTTTAAAGACGATAGTCTTTCTTGGGGAACTTAAACGCAGAAATTTTGGTCTGTCTGTCTGTCTTTCTGTTTGTCGGCACGTCCCTCGATTCAGCCACTCGGCCAAAGTTGAACCACTTGCCCAAGGGCCAGCCGTCTTGAACTGGTATGGCTGTTCATACTTGTGAACGTTGTCGATCAAAAAGTAAATATCATGCATATCTGAGGTGCAACATCACTAGGTAAGTATTAGGCGGCGTGTTCCTTTAATAGAAAATGCATACATACGTAATTATAAGGACCCTAGTTGCTTAAGCTGCGCTGAAAATGCATAAGAATGGAAGCTTGAGCGAGTTGATATGCGTTCATCTTTGTTGAAACAGCGCTCACTAGACGACGAAGAAGTAAAAGAAGGCACAGGACAGGCGCTGCCTGTCGTGTGCCTTCTTTTACTTCGTCGTCGTCTAGTGAGCGCTGTTTCAACAAAGCTGAAAGTGCGACTGCGCTGAAATTTGCCTTCCTCCGTGCCCTTCGCACGAGCTCATTGTTGTGTTTCGGTTTCGGTTCTGTATTGCACTGTACGAATGCCATGGGTTGGTGTTGAAAAACTTTAGTTTTGAGAAGGCCAAGAAGGTGAAAAAAATATTTAAAAAATGAAAAAGCAGCGTTGTGGGCGGTCTTCAGGCTGCCGGTTGTGGGCGCCGCTCTGGCGTTCCTGTTTTACCCAGGCGACGTGTAAATAAAAGAGTGTGTGGAGAGTACTCGTTGAGTGCGGACGTTTCTCTGCTTCAGCGCTTCGCGCCAAACCGCGTTTTCGGGCTGGCTGGCGTCCCCGCCGGTCGCGTTGGTCACCGCCGGTCTTCGCCTGCTGCTGCGCCGGGACTACCAGCACGCAACACAGCACTCATGTTTCCCGACGTATTGCCAGATGGCGTCCATATCTCACACAGCGCGTCTTCTATCGTCTTTACACGACATTTGCAGCGAAGCACGCAGATACGCGGCCAATTTTTTACCCGTCAAGTGCATCCGCTTTCTATTGTATAATTTCTTAATGAATGTTCGCGCCACTGCTGAACGGTGCATACGCAGAGCTTAAAGTCAGGGGGGGCCTGCCCCCCCCCTCCATTTTTTAAGGACCCCCCCCCCCCTCGACTGCCCGACGGTGGCACTGCGGCACCCATTTGACAAGTGCATGGAGTTGAATTTTTTTTTTTTTTGCAGTAGTGCTTCGTGCGGGGAAATTATACTATGCAATTTTCCGAATAATGACTTAATCGCGAATGTTTGCTTGACGGGGTGTCAGCAAAACAGAAGAAACCAGGTATCGTCGTACTGCTGAATGCAATTCACCGGGACACTGAACAGTACGGGCAACGCCTCCTGAAACCACGGGTGACCACCCTGTTCGACAGAGCGTCTTGGCACAGCATACTTTTCACAAGGCACATGAGCGTGAAGCTACCTGCTCGTGAATCAGTAATGCTTCAACATGGTCTGTTTAGTTTGCCACTCAATTTTCATTCTTTTAGTTGTGCATCACAAGTCTGCTATAATTGCAAAGACGCATGTATTTTGCCTACTTTATTAGACAAGTGGTAGTGAAAATAAAATATAGCATTGTCGTGCCTGAGGTTCTGAGTCCAGTGAGTCAACTAATGTTACTTACTTTGAGCTCACATATCTTTAAGCCTTTACATCCCGAGTTATTTTTGAAAAAATGTTCCCAAAATAATTTCATTTAATGCTTGATTGGATTGACACGTTGAATAAATGCCCGAAATACATTCGGAATAATATATGTATTTGGATAGCATTCACAAGCATTTGTTCACTTCTAGAGACAGTTGGCTTCACTGCACTGTGATCATCGCAAACACCTCTCTTAACGCTTAATCTATAGCATATATATATATATATATATATATATATATATATATATATATATATATATATATATATATATATAATATATATATATATATATATATATATATATATATATATAACATTTCTGCCTTTTTCCTGTGCCACATAGAGCATTGTGGCAAAATATTTTTGCTCGAAAAAAGTTTTTACGATCATGTCGCCCCCTTGTATTTCTTAAACTGTGCCTTATAGAAAAATGTGTATAAAATCAATTTTTGTGTGTTGATCTTCGAAACCACGCTTGCGCCATCGCAGAGGTTCTGTTTGGTTGTCCTATTCATTAATTCGGAATTTTTGTGTTTCACTACCAGCTACGTATCTTCAAAAGCTATGAAAATCTTCAAAGTTTGTGATTTTTTCTTGAGCTATCTGGAACTCTCCCTAACCAATCTTAATAATAGTATGATTTTCAGGAAAGTGTATTTTAGTACAAAAATGTTTAGGGGTAAAATAGACTTCAGATCATCCCGAAAAAAAAAATGTGAAATTAGAGAAAATATGCGATTTGTCGCATGTTTGACCGTATTTTTCATACTGATGCGGTCCAAGTAAAAATCCTCGTCATGCGGCGTTTGATAGTAGACTACATCGTTAAGTAATGAAGAAAGTCTAATCAAATTATTTTTTGTTTTAAGGAAGAAAGTAATTTTTTGAATTTGGCCCTCCGAACGCGTCCTGCATTTCTTTTTGTTGGCGCTTCGCCGCAAAGCACGTGGTCGCCCTTGCAGCTGACACTCGTCACAGGCATTGGCAAGATAGCGAGATGTATGTCAGTGGCTCGTGAGTGGTCGAAAGTCTTGTGGCGTTGATGTCAGGGCGACGGGTAGTGAATTCGCGTTACAATATCAGTTTGCTTGGCGGGCCCAATCGGAAGTATGGACGCCCGAGAGCAGCCTATGGCGTCGTTGGCACAATGTGCTAGAGGGCCATGTGCACAACACGTATACCAAGACAAACAAGTGTATATAATGTGCATTATTTCTTTCAGTATGCGTATGCTAGTTGTCTCCAGGTTTCTGCTCCGTAGGTAAGTACCGGTAAGATGCAGCTGTTATATACCTTCCTCTTGAGAGATAGTGGTAGACTACCATTCATGATTTGATAGTGCTTGCCAAATGAGCCCCATCCCATCCTTATTCTTCTAGTTATTTCACTCTCATGGTTCGGCTCCGCGGTTACTACCTGTCCTAAGTAGACGTACTCCTTTACAACTTCCAGCGTCTCGCCACCTATCGCAAAGCGCTGTTCTCTGCCAAGATTGTTCCACATTACTTTAGTTTTATGCATATTAATTTTCAGACCTACTCTTCTACTTTCCGTATCCAGTTCAGTAATCATGAGGAGACTTACAAAGAGGGTTCAACTTAAATTGAGGACGACGCAGCGAGCGATGGAAAGGAAAATGATAGGTGTAACCTTAAGAGACAGGAAGAGAGCAGAGTGGGTCAGGGAACAAACGGGGGTTAAGGATATCATAGTTGAAATTAAGAAGAAGAAATGGATATGGGCCGGCCACGTAGCACGTCGGCAGGATAACCGGTGGTCATTAAGGGTAACTGACTGGATTCCAAGAGATGGCAAACTCGTGAGGGGGAGACAAAAAATTAGGTGGGTAGATGAGATTAAGAAGTTTGCAGGTATAACGTGGCAGCAGAAAGCACAGGACCGAGTTGATTGGCGAAACATGGGAGAGGCCTTTGCCCTGCAGTGGGCGTAGACAGGCTGATGATGATGATGATGATGATGATGATGCTAGTTGTGCGGACGCAGACGCAATGTATATATTCTGAGACGACGTCAGGTACGACGAAACGATTGTTGTATTTAGAACAAAGGCGCGCGAACCAGAAACCGAACACCGGCCAGAGAACACGATGATGATGATTACGATGACTTGTATGCACAAGCGAAGATGCTGAACTACACAGTTAGTGCTCACAATATATATATATATATATATATCCCCTGACGAAGGGAGGCCCCCTCCCGAAACTGTTGGGAAATAAATATTTATATCACTGTTGACAACGCCTCCGTTGTGTTATACCCATACTCGAAAAGAACTGGCCCATTGAACCAGTTCTATATATATATATATATATATATATATATATATATATATATATATATATATATATATATATATGTATATATATATCTATATATATATATATATATATATATATATATATTATATATAATATATATATATATATATATATATATATATATAGTAGTCATAGTAGTCAAGTAGATCCTCCGTGAGAAGTCACAGCGTTGTTTATTTCGACGTTTCAGCCAGAGTCTGGCCTTCATTCCTGGCTGAAACGTCGAAATAAACAACGTTGTGACTTCTCACGGAGGATCTACTTGACTACTTGCAACGCTACGGCCACTCCACCACCATGCCTATATATATATATATATATATATATATATGTTGCTGCTTTATGAGGGCCCCCCCTCCAATGAAGGGAGACTTTAAGCCCTGTGCATACGGGTGGGCAGCCTTTACGGTCTATACTGCCTTTAGTCGTACGTTCCCTTGACATGTAACACGTTGAAAACAATAAATGAAATGAAATAAAATGAATAGTGGGACGGGGTAGCCGTCTCCAAGAAATGGCGACGACAACTGCCTCAATGTTTTTTTTTTTAATTCAATAAAAGAAAAAAAGACCACCAGAAAAAGACCACCCAAATGATGTAACCACCCAAATCTCCCATACTGAATGTGAGGCCACTATAAAACTGCTCAACAAGAACAAGATAACTCGTCATTTCTTGGGATATCCCGAGTCGCACCTGCTACCACTTTGTACTTTCGCGGTGCGCTCGCCACTGAAAACGAAGAACTTTAAAGCTGGTTCGAAAAGAATACAACCAAGTGGGAAAAAAAAATTACAACTGACAAATGGAGGCTACTGAATAGGTGAACACTCTTGAAGCTGCGCATTTCAACCCCTTGCATAAGCCTCGCGCAAATGTCCAATCGCGTATCCGCTACTCACTTTCCAAAGAAGCCGCGAAACCGCAATGTGATGGGAGCCCATTGAGGGGCTCCCATCACTAATACCTCAACTTCCTTTTATGTTCTTCCTCTTTTTCTCCTTCGATACCACCCCCCCCCTTTTTTTTTTGTTCTTCGATCTCTATTTCCATTATCTTTTTTTTTTCTTTTTTTCATGTTCCCTCACAGCACTGATACCTGGAGGGTGACAACCTGCCTTCCCGACGACACCTTCAAGAATCGAGTAGACGATAAAACATCGAGTATTCTTCCATACTCTTTCATTTATAAGCTTTGTTCGCCTCCTCCCCTCTTTTCTCTCTCTCTCCCTCTCTCTAATTGTCTTGTTTCCTTCATTCGAATGCTCCCACACTCCCTATGCTTTTATCTTGCTGTCTATATAAACCTCTCTCTGATAGACCGTTTCTGATCACCCGACACGCACGGTGTACTAAACCAAGACAGAGGATGAAATAAAGAAAGTGCTTGAAATAATAGACCTCCCGACCTATTCCTCTCATCCTTTCCTTCCATCTTACTCCCATTTATATTGTCTCTGTACATTTCATCAGTCCATTACCTTTCCACATACTATTTCCTCTTTTCTGACAGTGTAAGAGGCACTATTTTCCGTCGCGATCTCCACTTCTTTCTTTCTTTCTTTCTTTCTTTCTTTCTTTCTTTCTTTCTTTCTTTCTTTCTTTCTTTCTTTCTTTCTTTCTTTCTTTCTTTCTTTCTCTTTCTTTCTTTCTTTCTTTCTTTCTTTCTTTCTTTCTTTCTTTCTTTCTTTCTTGTGTTTACTTGTGTCTTCACAGAAGTCGAGCAGCGCGGTCCGCCCAGCGTACAAAAAAAAAAAAGAAAAGAAGGGTTCAGCCAAACGGGTTGATATGCCAGATCCATGCGCGGTGTTCACTTGCTGCCGACTCCGCGCATGCCGGGACCCCGCGAGCGGCGTGGGAGAATTCCTTTTCCCACTGGGCAATCGAAGGGGAGAAATGTGAGCTCGAGCATGCGTTCTAAAAAAGAAGGAAGCATATCGTGAAGTTCGGGGACAGTGTCGTATATGCGTGTGATACGATATGCGTATGTATATCAGCACTCACACCGACCTGAGGTTTGCGATTGGTGTGTCACCTACGCACTCTTATTACTATTTATATTTACATACTCAATGCAGTCATTATGTAGTGCGAATTTTAGTGGTTGGCAGGTTCGAACACCTCAACCCCCCCCCCCCAAAGAAAAAAAAAAGAAATTCAGTTTAACAGTTCGTGCATGCGTGACAATTGTCACGCATGCACGAACATTTCGGAGGTTAATATGGCTCCAGCCAAGTTTAAGAGAGCCCGACGTTTCGGGACCGATTCGGCCCCTTCCTCAGGGGGTGACTGGTTTCGTCAAGGAAGCTTCTCCCCAACTTGTTCCACCGCGGCTCCGGATTTCCCTTTCCCTCACGTTTCGAAGGCCGTGAATGTAAACCGAGGGCATTGTTCCCAGGGACCGGTTCACATTTGCCGGCGTGTTTTGAATGTGCCACGACTCGAGCAAGAGCCTCCTTCCCAGATTCCTTTCTGTTTCCAGAACAGAAGCGCCGTCGAAGTCGATCTTTTGGTCGTGCTTTTCACAGTGCTCTGCAAGAGCGCTGCGTTGCATTTCCATCTTCCTGACGTCGTTCTTATTCCACCCAGCCAGACAGGTTTCTGTCGAAATGTTTACATTTAAATGCACGAACATGCATAGAATGGTTGGACCCCCCCCCCCCCCCCCTCCTCCGAAACAGATTTCCGACTACGCCATTGCTGTCGATCTAAAGAAGGAGATACAGACTATCGAGTAAAACTATAACAAAGACTTAAACATGCCCCGTGAGTAAATAGGCGACACAAAGATAGGAGAAATGGTCAGAAAAACACGGCGTGCTTTTCTTTCTTTTCTTTTTTTAGCCGTAAGGCTGTTGACGAAAATATTACGTGATGATAGCGCTCCAAATGTAAGTAAGTGTTTGTGCAAGCTAAACGCGATTCCGCACATTTATCTGGTCCATCTTGAATTTAAAGACTGCCCTATTCGAACACCAAATGCACAAAAAAAAAAACACGCACGCACGCGCGGGCACACACACACTGACACACACAAACTGGCTCGCATATCCGTTCCGATTACTTTCTTTTTCCTATCTTTCTTTACTCCCGCTGTAAAGCACGCCACCACGTTGCTGCACGTAACAAATTACCTGCCAAGCCAGCTTTCACGTGCTTCCGCTCGACGACGCAATATATCATAAAGTATACTACCGACGGCGGAGCAGCGTGTAGTGCGCTGCAATAATGAATAGGCGCGACGGAAGGAGCCACTCCGGCGATTTCGCAGTGGAATTAAGCGTAGTGTGTCGCACAACCAGGTCATGCCGGGACAGGGCCGGAATCGTGTGATAGTTTTGACATCGAAGCTTTTGACGAAACACAAAAAAAGACAACTAAAAAAAGTTCGAGTGTGAGGAGCAGTAGTATACTGGTGGCAGCAAAATAACAAACAAAAGTAGTGCTTAAAAGAAGTAAAAATGTTGTAAAAAATCTTGAAATGTCAACACCAAGAGAACACCTATACTGCGACCAAACGCTGCGGTCTTCCTTACAGAGACTGTTAAATCTACCCCCCACGGTGGTCTAGTGGTTATGGTTCTCGACTGCCGACCAGAACGTCGCGGGATCGAATCCCTGACACGGCGGCCGCATTTCGATGGAGGCGAAATGCTTGGGGCCCGTGCACGTTAAAGAACCTCAGGTGGTCGAAATTTTCGGAGCCCTCCACTACGGCGTCCTGCATGATCATAATCGTGGTTTTGTGACGCAAAGCCCCAAGAATTATTATGAGACAATTAAAATCACGTGCAAAAAGAAGATAACCTAAATTCTGCATTTAAAGGACCCACGTTGTATGATTGTTAATGGTCGTGTGAAAGGCTCGTGTTCACTTCACGAACGTTCTTGGTTACGCACTTGTAATAAATGCTCTCCTTGTGTTATTGTTTTTTACCATAACTGCGTGTGTCTACTATATCCAGATGTGTCAGATATATTCATCGTGTCCAACGCACAAGGGGCTGCTGCAGACCAGCAGTTTGCAGACCAGCGGTTGCAGGCCGGCATCGCTTGCATAGGTAGACGGGAGCCGTAGAAGACCTTTCCCCCAACCGGATTCCACAGGTGGAGTGGAATCTCACAGAAGGAGTCTGTTGCATTACACCGACACAGCTCACATTTTATTTTAAACATAGAAAAACAACAACAATACTATATGGGTTCTGGTTCTGGCTTGGTACGGCGTTGTTCTGGCATGGGACATCTGAAAAATAAATTGTTTAAGCTTTATGTGTCGATGTGTGTTGCATTTAGTTTTTCGCAACAGAAACACAATGTTTTGAGGAAAAAGAAAGGGCACTTGCAAGCAAATTAGGGTCATGTTTGGAGTGTTATGAAACATTGCACACCAAACGTAGCATCTGCAAGACACAGTTTAAAGTTGCTTGTAACACAATAAAATGATGAATGCTTATGACGCCGACGTCAGCATAATCGAAATAATCTACATAACGCTACTTTAGGTGCTAATACTGCACTTGTAATACGGTATACGCCAGCAAAAAGTGGATGCGGTTGGTTTTCCTTAACTTGCAAGGGCGAGTAAAATTGTCGCGAGGGTGGCGTGCATGCCGCCGATTACTGTAATAAACCGGCTGAGTGAAATACCAGCATCGCGTGGACACATTCGCGCGTGATTGGATAACAAATCCGTACTCGTGCGCTGAGAGCTTTTTGAGTGCACTGCGAATTCGTCCGTGCCATGCAAGAGACTGCGCTTTCAATAAGTGCCAAGGTTACAATGATCGCTTCCCCGAACTTGCTGGCATGCCAGTAGTAAAACTAAGACTTCCTACACCCGTTCGCGATGCGCGAGCGTTGTGCTGGAAAGTGCATAGGATGCCTTCCGGGTTGCCGCCACGTGTAGTGCAGAAGAAGCGAGCAAGGCAGACACCGTTCAAAGGTCGCACATGTGCTCGAACTGCGGCATGATACATGCCGCAAAGAGCCTCGTATTCCGGTTAACATACAAAGAAAATAAGGTACAGCTCAATCGCAAGTGTAATGCACATGGCGCACCGAGACCTCGCAGTGCCACATTTGTTGACATACTTCAGGCGCCGCAGCGACATGTAAAGTCGCGAGATACAATGGTCATGTAATAGGTTCTAGTTCACAAGTTTATACTTGTGTCTCACCTGGAAAGAAGAAATCATCCCGTGCAAAATGCCGCGAGCAAACGGTCATCGTCGGCGTCACAGCCTTGCCGATGCGAAGATTCGCAATCCACCGCGCTCTGCGGCTTCGGTCTTTGGCCTCGGAAGGAAATGCATGAAAAGAAGTAGCGCTATCTTTCCATCTCGCAGACACGCACTGAGGAACACAGCAGAACTGCTTGGCCGTTCGTTTTTTCTTTACTGGCTGCTCCGTCTTACCGCCCACGACTGCAGCCGATACGGCACTTATGGCGTCCGGACTGTTTTGGACCTCCGTGCGCAGTTTCCTCCCACTGCCGCTAGGTGCTGCATGAATTGCTGGAGTCGCTGTGTATGATGTGGCCAGTTTCACCTCAAGACCCTTTTCATAATTGTAAAGCTAGCTTTCCTGCGATGCAGTTAGCCCAGCTACTGGAAAACAGCGTGTTCAAGCGCAGTGTGATTATGCTATGATGCGGAACACGTAGGCTCAGCTCTCTCAATACAAACGCGCATAATTCCACTTGAAGGGAGACAGGTGCCGCCATTAGTTGGGTGAATATGCAGCGCAGGGAAGCCCACTTGAGGATTATGAACAAGTTATATTGCTTTTATTGGCTGGTCATCCTCGCAACCCCCAGTTGCAAAATAAATTCAATTCAATTAAAGAAAGAGGGGGAAACACGGACATGCTCTTCTCCGAGTTTTAAATAATGGTTATGTGCAAAAAAAAATAAAAATAAAAACCTCTTAGACCATTTGACAGCTTCATTCTGCTCGCTCAGCTGCTCTTTCGAACTAAGCTCAAGAGAAATATCACATAAAAGAAAGCCACGAAACGAAACGTCCACGTGCATTGAAATCGCACATGCGAGGCGAGAGGGGCTAAGGCTTGTCGAACAATTGTGACATGAATGTTCTAAATACTGCGCCTAACGTGCGAAAATGTATCTTCAACATCCGCTCTCGTTTTTCTTTGTGTGCTTTCTGTTTTAGCATTGCGATGATTACACTGAAAACATGAACTCCCATGTCATTACAGTGCTAGCCAGGTCTGACCTGATTTCCTTAACTTTGCACTTATGTATAGTGCAAACTACTCTGTGCCATGGCCGGAGTATGCATGTTACTATAATGTATACGGGTTTCACGTACAACTAAACGCGACATGGACGGTGTAAGTGGGGCACTTGATCTGTGCAATTATTTAAGAACGAGGACTTCATGTCGGTGCAAATCCGGTCGCTAAAGGTGATGTGGATTTTGATCTTGCAAAAAATTGCGCCGGTGTCACAGAAATTGCAGGTGGCGGAAACACACGAACGCATGAGCATTGACTGTGTATTTCTTTATTATTACGTAAGAACGTGAGAAGTTAGGCTTAGTTATAGCCGGCTGTTCCAATATCATGAACTCAATACGCCACCAGCAAATAACGAAGGAAAGCATAGGAACTAAAGAAATAATTAAAATCATTATACACGCATAAGCTCGCAAGTGAACGAAGAGCGTCTGTGTGAGCAAATCAGCAGAGTCCCAAACGTACAAGGTGGTCATCCATATACATATCACTGCATAGCCCATCCAAGTATTAACGCGATAGCGTTAAAGAGCTAGCAATTGAGAAGGCGATGCGCACGGGGCCTGATTACGCTATCGCGTTATATACTCTTCAAGGCGAAGCTCAAGCGTGCTCAAAGTTTTTTTCCATGCTCATGGACATGATCACGACATCAGCTCACTACAAAATAATATGATATTATGAGGTGAAACAATAACGATAGTTCTATAAACAACCCGGTCGCTATCCAAGGTGGAAGCCAACTATTCCACAACAGAAAAGGAGTGCCTTGCCATCATCTGGGCTACATCCAAGTTTTGCCCCTACCTCTATGTAGCGCTAGCCGCACACTGAAACGGGGAAGGGTGGCTCGAGCGTGAATAGGGCCTAAAGTCACTGTAGCAGCGGCGGTTGTGGCCACACTTCCATTCCCTACTCTACAGATAATGTAGTCACAGATACCAACACAAAATCACAACACATTAGAGAAAATCAAAGAAAATCACAGAAAATCACAGAAAATCACAAGGGAAACACAGGAGAGCCGCAGGAGAACCGGGGGGGGGGGGGAAGGCGGCAGTCCACCCCCCCCCCCTAAAGTGGTTAAAGTATGCTCAGTAAGGCGGAGCCCCTAACGCGACAGCCCCCTTAATGCGCCTTAAACCCCGAGCATCCGAACTATAGACTGATTGCAAAAAATAAGAGAGGGCAACGGTTGTTTGTTGATGCCTCGGGGTGAGCACAACTACAATTAGTTCCTTAACATATCAAAAGATCCACGTAATCGCACTAAAGCCAGTAAGGCATGACCAAATCGCACTTGGGCCTTATAACTTCGCTTCCGGCTATCAATAAGCAAACTGAGATTCGGCAGCGGCACACCCTGTGCGGGTGTCGACACAGAATGAGACGCGACAGATTAGAATTCTAGAAAAAAAAAAAAAGAGATGAGAAGAACAACGTTTGCCGTTTGTTTACAATAAAAGACAAAGCCGTTGCGCTTCGCGCACGACGAATGGCAGCGGCGAGCGCCATTGTTCGTCGCCAGGTGGCACCCGCGGCGCGGCGTGCGCGTTGACGTGCGCAATCAGAAACCAATCAGAGGGTTCAACGACGTCCCCGAAGGGAGCCGCGTGTCTTCGACGACGTGTACTCGCTCGAGGACGTCATGGCTTTCGGGGACGCCGCTGCTCTTCGCTGTCGTATGCAGTCGCACTGTCACCCGCAAACCGCCGTGACATTCGGTGACCCTCGCTTTGTTCCTCAATCATCGCGGCTCTACCTGCGATGGACGAAGAACCTTCGAGCCTTTGTTCTTGCAAAGGGCGATTCGCCGCATGCAGTCCTGTCGAATGCGTTGCCACGCAGTGGCTTATTCGCTGGGCCTTGCGGTTCCGGAGTGGCATCAATAGCGCTTAGTTTGTGCGCTTGTGTGCCTGCATGAGTGGGAAGTGTGTGCAGGCGTCAGCACGCTTAACACGAACGCTCCGCAGAGTGGCCTGCAAGTGTTTGATTGACGCCAGCGCCGAGTAGCTTTGGGTTCTGTTGCCGAGATGTTACCAGTACACATGCCGACATACTACCCAAGCATACCGAGGAATTATCTCGGCAACGGCGCCCAGCACTTCGCGGCTGGCATCAGTCAAACCCATAGGCGTGCGCAGGGTTCCCCATCAGGGGGGGGGGGGGGGGGGCAGAGGTTCGTCGCAGCGCCCCCCACCCTACTAAGTCAATGTATGGGGCAGATTTTGCACCTCCCCCCCCCCTCTTAGGTGACTATAGAAGTGTCAATGTACGGGGCAGATTTCGCGCCCCCTCCTCTTAGGTGATTAGGGGGGGCGGCCGCCCCCCTGTGCGCACACTTATGGTCAAACCAGTCCATGCTACACTACTGACTGATATGCGACAATTTTGGGCTAAGCAACTAATGCGCGTACTTTCGTTTCCACCTTCTTCAGTTCGCGTCATTGGCGTAGCCAGGGGGGCGGGGCTTCAAATCCCCCCGAAAATTTTCGGTTTCGCATGGGTATATAACATCATCATCAGCCTGTGCTTGCTGCTGTCACGTTATAGCCGCATTCTTCTTAATCTCGATCATCTGCCCACCTAACTTTCTGTCTCACCCTCGTGCGTTTGCCTTCTCTTGGAATCCAGTCTGTTACTGTGAAGCTGGGGTTATGAAACGCACATAACATACAATTAGGCCCCCACCCCCTACCCCACCGAAAAAAGTTTCTGGCTACGCCCCTGGTTCGTGGCATATTGGCGTAATTGAAAACTTTCGTATCAGAGCCAATATTACCTTTAACGGCCAGATTCGTAGCGATCTCGACCAAATGCCCATACCATTCGTTACACCAAAAAAAAAAAAAAAAAATGATGTCGCATTTCAAACCGTAAGCACTGCACATACGCGTTCTGTGTGTGCACAGGTTATACGACATACGACACCGTATTTAGTTGAGCCGCATTTAATCAACAGCTTCACTAAGTATTCGCTTCATTGTAGATTGCAACGTGAGTGTTACGTGTACGTAATTCTCTACTGCTCGTGAGCGTAGGCAATATGCCCATCCGTGTACGCGCATCATCGTGTATCTGCATCCGGGGTACCCCGCCGCTCAGCTTATTATTAAATGTGAATGGGAAATAACTTCTGAACATTTTTTTGTTGGCTCATTCCGCACATACAGTACACGTGCGAACGATGCGAACTAGGCCAGCAGCCGTGAAACGCGACACGCCGCAGCGTGAAATGCGAGACCGAACACATCCCGGTCGCTTTTCTAAACGCCCAGGTGCGTATCCTTTGGAACTCTGACGCGCTTCTTCTACAGTATGCAAAGCACCACGTGCACACGAGGCGTCTTCTTCCCGGCGGGAGTGGCCGATGCGAGCGCGCCGGCCCTCCGTTCACTGTAGTCCCGCTTCCTTCGACGGCAGCGCCACGCCGCGGCACGGAAACACGCTACCGGCAGGAAAGGCGCCGGGTGCATGGGAAGCGAGTCGACTGGTGGAAACTGCGTGAAGCAGGATTTTTGCTTTTATCATGTATACCTAACATCCGACGCGATGCGTGGTTGTTCATTCGGGGCATACTGCGAGAGGCGTGACCTGCATGTTGAAGCATCGGTGGGTACGGAGCGACTACTCCAAGCCAGAGTTGCGAGCATTCACGGTTAAGGGAACTTAGCTTCTTGTTTGGATTCTGGAGTTTAAAAGATTGTAGTTGTAGGTGATCCATAATTAGCAACCACAAAACCACACGGAACACAGAAAGAGGCAACACGAAGCGGTATTGACAACTGTTCGTTTAAATAAGCAACGCCGTGGTTATATAGATCACAAACACGTGCGCACCGGAAACAACAACAAAATAAGACGTGAAAAAAACAGAACAACCTTCGGCAAGGGTGTGAAACAGGTGCTAGGAAAGTATCGCATGGAAAGAAACAGAAGTTCGTTCTGGGTAACCGATACTGACGGCGAACTAACGCAGTCACCATCCTGGATGCAACTGCCGATAATGTAAGTCTGAGTATCACCAAGTGATACTCAGACTCAGTCACAGATGAAGCCGTTAGCATAGTAACAAAATGTTGTTGGTTGGACGAGAGCTCAATGTGTTTACGCAGGCGGAGCCAGCCTGAGAGACTGGGCCGGAAATTTCTCCGCCCGTTTGTATTTTTGGCTCTTGACAAGCCATCTGCCAAAATGCATATGCGTTTAGTATCACGTAAACATTAATGCAGACTTTGAAAAGCTCATGTACTAGCGTGACATTAGAAATTAGGTCCGCAAACGAAGTGCCACCGCTTTCTTCCGCAACCTTTTCGGGCTGTACCACTTAGTTATCCGAAAATTTCGGATATTCCGCACATCCACTCTAACCACGACAATCAATATCTACCCACGCACGGCTGCGTAGGCTTGCAACGACACAGGATCGATAGTCTTTCTTTCTTTCTTTCTTTCTTTCTTTCTTTCTTTCTTTCTTTCTTTCTTTCTTTCTTTCTTTCTTTCTTTCTTTCTTTCTTTCTTTCTTTCTTTCTTTCTTTCTTTCTTTCTTTCTTTCTTTCTTTCTTTCTTTCTTTCTTTCTTTCTTTTAGGAGTGCTTTCATTGTTTACTTATAATCACCTCTTAAAGCGGCCGCGTGGAAGGCTAGCGTTTTTGGAAGGAGTACACCCCCTCCATTTTCTGCTGAGCAAACACCTTGAGACATTAAACGGTCTCCAAAACAAATTTAATTTATTTTTGCATGCGTTTAGAGTGAATCATCGCGTCATAATTTAAGCGAAGCACTGCATCTAGGGAGTTGCGAGCGATTGCAGTTACACTCCGCCAAATCACACTTGGGCACCGTACGGGCGGGGGCCATACCAATATGATTCGCGACATTTCCGCAGACTGCATGCGCAGTTGCGAGGGGAAGAAACAAAAAAAAGAAAAAAAGAAAACGCATTAAAATATTCGGTTTTCGCAGCAAACAATAGCATAGCATTTGAGATTCATGGCTGGGATACAAAATGACTTGTTCACGGGGCCGTGGGTTTGTAGGCCACCTAAATGCTGTAGCTGGCTAAGAACAGAGCAACAACTGTTCTCCTCTGAAGCATGTCGTGAAGTACCATAGGCAAATGTCCTTTAAGGAACAAAATTTCGAACGCAATAAACAAGCTGGAATCTTTAAAACCAAAACCGCATTTTCAAGTATGTTGAAACTCGCGCCACTGCTGGTGCCTCGACAACAGCGCTCTCTATAAAAAGATAAACTCAAATTCCAGCAATTTTGAAAAATAAATACGATTCTCGACATATACTTTTCATTCGCTCTACAGCAAAGTGCCCATTAAAAACTCGTATAGACAGTGGCGCCACGCTTTTCTCTAGGTCTCTTAGAACTTTCTGACTGCATTATGACCTCCAAGATTACGCGCCAGCGAAAACCTGCAAACGCACAATCTCGGAGGCTCTGACGGCAAAGAAACGTATTTTTAGGCATATCGGTTGTTTGCCGATTGGCGGTGGAGTTCGGCCGTGGCCGGCAGCATCGTCTAGCAACAGTCTTCCTTCACAGCCAAAATGGCGGAGTGGGACTTGACTTGCACGGTCGGCCAATACATCGACCGGCATATGGTATTTCCGCTGCTGGAATTCCTTCAGAACAAGAGTGTAAGTATTCCTAAAGCACCTTCGGCATGCGCGAGCCAAGTTTGGCTGTCCGATAATGTCCGATTACCATCTTTCCGCGTGTTGACCAGTTGTCATGCCTAACCATGTTCTGGGTCATCTTTGAAAAAGTGTCAAAACAACGTGGCTCTGTCGATATTGAAGATGCATTCGTATGGAAATGCCGCGTGGGGTGTTGCTTTCCCTCTGGAAACAACTTTTGTCCGGAAATAACCGCTATGAAAGTTCCAAGCTGTCCGATTCGTAGCCGATGACACTAAAACTTCCCAAACCCGGTTCACTCCTTCCCATATTGCGTGATCGCGACTTGATCTAATTGCTTTTCTAATGACTCACTGTTCTAGATCTACAATGAAGATGACCTACTCAAAGCCAAGCTGGATCTGTTACAAAACACCAAGATGGTCGACTTCAACATCGACGTTTACAAGATGTGCTACCCGGACGCCGAAGTACCACAAGGTAACGCGTCTATTCGGTCTTTTCCTGCCTGCACTTAACGTTGCACATATCGGTAAAATAAGCCTTTTGTCTTTGTAACTTAACCTAATTATTTATAGTGTACGCTTCGCGAAATTCGGGGCCTAACATAGCTTGCATTGACGTCACCGTGGCCGACATCTTGGTGAACAAACTGGTTGAGACGCAGGGTGAACTCTTGCTCGAACGCGCGGAGCAAGAAACGGTGACATCAGATTAGTTCCGATGTCCCCTTCAATCCTTTGTTTTCCCCCTTGGCTCAGCTGGCGAACAGAAGAAAGCGGTGAGAGCACAAAAGAACGTGCGGGGAGGGAACGACTGGGTGTCCTCCACTGAAATGACACTCCAATACATACCTGCCAAGTTTGGAGAAACGGGATCCGGGGGAGATCTACTCAACGGGGGGGGGGGGGGGGATGAAGTATGCCGGCCGCGGGGGAGGGGGGTACTGCGATAGCAATTATATGGACACTGTAAGCGGGATTTTGCGGTCGCCGCTGAACTGTACATAGTCCAAACCGATAACATCGCTTACGCATCGTCTGTTTCACGTGCGAGTAAATGCGCGCTAGCGCTAGGGACGAACGCGGTTGAAGCAGAGATGAAACGACCCGGCCGTCCGCGTGCGAGGCCTGTCGTCGCTTGCTTACCAGTTATTTCGTCGGGCAAGGGACAATAAGGGGCGCCATTAAGACGGGGACGGTCGCAAGCGCTGGCGAACACGCTATCTCGACAGACATCGGTAACGGCTACACTTTTAAGTGCTGGGCTCTCCACTTAAAGCAGTAGTGACACAAAATTTTGAAGGCAAGACAACTTGTAGGATAGATTTGTGTGTACACAAACGCATCATCTACGAAATATTAACGGCTGATATAACCTATAACACATTTAGGATCAATTTTTAAATTGCGTGTAACGCATCTGTACGCGAAACGTCCCACCTCGCGTCACCGTGACGCACGGTGCGCGCAATGCACTGGACGCGCGGGGCAAAACTGGATTTCCAGGAGATTTTCCTATGACCCGTACAACCGGGAGAAACGTTCAAAATCCGGGAGTCTCCCGGGTAATCCGGGAGACTTGGCAGGTACGCTAATTAGATAAAAAAGTCACGGTGGCGGCCATGTTGGTGAACAAGCGCAGAGAACCTGTCTGTGACGTCACGTGCAAGCCATGCATAACGAGCTATGTCCGATTTCGTTACGAATTCAGACATTACTGTGGTTGCTAGCATTGGCTAGTGCTATGGCTGCTAGTAATGGCTAGCGTTGGCTAGCACGGACTATTGTTGCCTGAATGATGGCTAATATGGGCCGCTTTCTTTTATAGTGGCAACATTGTCTTTAATAAGTCACAGATCAATGAATGAGTTGTATGCCAAAATTTTTTCCAGATATGATCCAGCGACGAGGCGAGGTCGTGCAAATGCTCGTGGTCTTGAAAAGTGAAACGCTTGCTCTGATCGAAGCCTGCCAGAATGATGAAGTATGCAAGTACATCCAGAGTTGCCGGTAAGTTCACGCAGTGAAAGGCGATAAGTTAACGTTATGTGAGAAGAGGTATTGCTTGAGGGACCCATTTTTCTTAAAGGGTTACTGACACGAATTTCGAAGGTGAGTTCACTGTGCCGTACAAATCTCTTCAATACAGAGACAGTTCTGTGCAAGTGTGAAGCTCGGTAAATGTTGGTAAGATATTTTATTTTGACATTAAAGTCGATTTCTGCATGGCGCACCTACTGACATCAACACTAGCGTGCCTTCAGGCTACAGTGTCAATTATGGTGATTTCACACACCAGTATGGCTAGTTTTGATGACATCAGGCACCAAAACGTGCCGTCAGGCACGTGACAAGAAGCTCATACTGTGTTGTGATGTCAGTGTACAGAAGGAACCGAAACTAGTTTGTAAAAACGTACTATAATTACTTCTTCATGGTGCACTCGCGCTTCCCAGTACATTTTCTAGGCTCTTGAGGGCTTGAGCTTTCATTCGATACAAAAAAAGAAACTGAAAATTTTCGTTTCAGTACCCTTTTAAAATACGACACATATGAAGTCAAAGCATAATGCAGCCAATGAAAGAATACATATTTCATTGGTAGTTCTTAATGCAGTGACAGATGTAGGCCAACCAAACTGGTGGACGCAGAGAACTTGCTCCAAGTTTGGAACCAAACCCACAACCTCATCATAATACACACAACACACTACCATTGCGTTATGATGGTGGTGTTAACTCTTGTCAACTTTCTTGGGTATTTACGTATGTGTAACCCTAGGAGAGTGTTGGTGTGTGCCAGTTGTGACGGTGACGAATGTGGAACATTTCATCTTGCCGAATAGTGCTGTATAGTATGTGTTCTTAATTTTTTTTTTGGTAGAAGCGGGTCGTTGACCATTCAAGATAAAGGTTTGCATGCTACACCTAAAGGTATCAAACCCATCGTATTATAGATCCTTGCTGGAAACGAGCAAGGAAGAAAAGGGAATTGATGAAGGGGGTCCATTTTTTGTGCTAATAGTTGATGTCCACTGAATTGCTTTGACAGTGATGCCATTCTAATTTTTCTATCAGGGACAGTCGACAAGTCATGGACTACTTGATGCAGAACTCTAACCAAGTAAGTGAAGCCTCGTGTCCGCGATCACGCACCCCATTGTCCTGCATTTCCATTGACATATTCAGTGGCATCATGCCTTTATTTTTCAAGCTTGAGAAGTCGCAAAACAAAAATGTATCTGTGTACCATGGGCGTAAGCCCACCTCCGGCTTCCCATTCCAGAAAACGTTGAGTTTGTATGTATATATCTACAGTACTCATGGATTGAAACGCAAAATATTAGGGCTAAGTAATGTACATACGTTCATTGCCAGCGCCTACAGTTCGTGTCATATCGGCATAATTTTGACTCAGACACTTGCATCAGAGCCTGCACTACCGTTAGCACCCAGATTTCAGCGATATGACGCGCTTATCGCGAGCAATTGCTCATAGTACTCGTGATGCTAAAAAATTGTCTCGCTTCAATCCGTAAAATACATGAAGGGGGTCTTCCGCCTACTTCCCTTACTTCGTGGAATGTAAAGAGGCAATTTCTGGCGAAATACAATTTGTCTCAGTTGAAAACATTCCTTAGCCTGCCACTTCGCATAGCCCAGTTCTGTAACCAAGATAAACCGAGTGCATTTTGTGCGTATAAACGAATGTGTTGCACAACATTGTTCTTATTCTTTAGCATAATTGCTTTAATTCGAGGATTAACCCTCTAGCTGAATTTTCTTGATTTGGTGTCCACAATTTCAGAGACATCGAATGTGACATAGCCTTCACTCAATCTCGATTCAATATTTGAGTTGTCTACCACGTTGTCAATGCAAGAACATTATTTGGCTTGTTGCGCGGTGACCCCGCATGAATTGCGGATTCTTTGGGGATGTGCGAGTGGCTGTTTCAAAACTGAATACCGTATTTACCCAAATCTAACGCGCACCCTAATTTGGCAATAGAAAAAAAAAAGAATGAGAGACCCGATTCTAACGCGCACCCGAATCCGAAAAAAGAAAAAAAAAAGAGACATACATGACTGGAACGAGCACGTGATTTCCGCGAACGAATGGGAGAAAAGGGGAGCAAAGTATTTTCAGCAAGGAAAAACAAATGTTTATTTAATCGCTATCGCTCTCAGAGAGCTCTTTGTCACTCTCGGACTAGAGCATCTCGTCTTCAGTTCCGTCCATAGCATTGGAGATTCCGCATTTCTTGAAGGCTTTCTCAACCATGCCAGATGGAATCCCATGCCAAGCTTCGGCCACCCACCTTGTCATGTCTTCAATCGAGGCACGCTTCAGCCTGTTGCCTGATGTGAACGTGTGGCTCCCGTCGACTAACCGCTCACTATACAGTGCCCGCATGCGGTCTTTCATGGGCTTGTTAATGCAAACGTCCAGCGGCTGAAGCTGAGACGTCATGCCACCCGGAATCACCACCAAGTCCGTATGGCAAGCCGCCAGTTTATCTTTCACGCGCTGATCCAGGTGACACTTGAATGCGTCAAGCACAAGCATGGAGCGGATTCCCAAGTTGGCGCCTGGTCTCTTGCGCCACACACAGTCGATCCAGTCAATAACCAGTTGAGTGTACATCCAACCTTTTTCGTTGGCGCGCACTATAACGCCTCGCGGGAAGTTCACGTTCTTTGGAAGCGTTTTACGTTTAAATACAAGGAAAGGGGGCAACTTTGCACCATCTGCTGTGCACGCTAGCATTGCCGTAACGCGGGTCTTCTCGTTGCCCGACGTTGGCACGCAGACTTGTTTTGCCCCTCTTGACTCGACAGTCGTATTAGAAGGCATGTCAAAATACATAGGCATTTGATCCGCGTTTCCTATTTGTCCAAGTATGTACGCGTTGTTGCGCCGCAACAACATTATGTATTTCTGAAAAGCAATCAGCTTTTGCTCAAAAGCCTCCGGGAGCTTCTGGCACACTCCAGTTCGCCTGCGCAGGGAAAACCCCTTGCGCTTCATGAACCGCGTTATCCAATTTCGGCTCGCCTTGAAATCGCTTCTCGAGAGGCCTCGACTCCTGGCTATTTCGTAGGCCTTTACCTTAAGCACCTCAGTTGTGACAGGCATGTGGTCCACTCGGAGCTGCCTCACGAAGTCAGCAAGCTCATCTTCAAGGCCGGGAAATTTTCCCGTCCGTGGTCCGTGGTGGCCTTTGCTTGTCGACTTGCCAGCAAAAATTTCTTTTTTCAGCTTTCGCCAATCACGAACACAGGTCTCCGGCACGCCGAAATAACGAGCCGCCTCCCTGTTGCCGTTCTCTTCCGCGCGCACAATAACTTTACGTTTAAAACCATTATCGTGACGGACACGACGCGTCTTTGAGGATGAAGTATCCATTGGGCCCAGGGACGATGGCCACGATGCTGCGCAGGCCGAACTCAGAAAGGCAGCAATAACAAAGGAGGGGAGAAAAGAAATACACACACACTTCTGCGACAGTGCCACCACAACTGCGATACAGGAAACGAGGGAAAAAGAAAACGTGCTACCATGGTTGCCAGCAACAAGTTGCTTGACGCCGCTTAATGACGATGACGGTAGGCTGCGATGGGGTGCCAGTTTCGGTTTGTACCCGATTCCAACGCGCATGCAAATTTTCGACCCATATTTCTCGAAAATAGGTGCGCGTTAGAATTGGGTAAATACGGTATTCGTGATCTGAATGTTTGGAAATGCTCTCGCATTTACAGATCATAAATTGCTTGGGGGCCCCTGTAGTTTTTTACTCTGCGATGACCAGAGCTGGTCTCTGGTTGGTTGTGTATAATGCTTCAGATTAAAGCTTGTGTAAGTGAGGACGCTTGAAAGAGCGTAAGCTTGGGCATGTTGGTAATCCATTTCAGCATTTACAGTTGAACCCCTTTATAAGAGGTACTGATGCAACAGACTACTGGGTATCAGAGACACTAGTGTGCCTACATCGAAATAGGGATCGATCAGAAAATGAGAACACGGTACCCTGCTTATTACAAACTGCTGATATAAAGGGCAAGAACTGCTCCCCAGTGAGTGTCTCTTATAAAAGAGTTGAACTGTGTAGCACACCAGAGTATGTATATATGTGTGTCCTGTTGCTTTGGTGCACTATAAATGTAGAGAAGGCCTGTTACACTGTTTTAAGACATCGTTCATGAGTAAATGACTCGCAAGCGTGAGGAAAGTGCACTCTCTCACCACTGCAGACATACTGTATGCTGTTTTGTTTTTTGTGACTTGCATGTTATGGCTGACCATGCTCTTTGGATTGCAGATCAATCCAGAAATGATTGATAGCCTGTACGCCTACGCGAAACATCAGTACGAAACGGGCGGTTACACCGGTGCCGGGGAATGCCTGTACCTCCATCGTTTCCTGGTGAGCGTTTGTTTCAGTGCGCAGCATTCTGTAAACTTTGCGCGCTGCAAGGATAAGAGTGGACGAGGAAAGAACGATACGTAAAATGTTCGCGCTTGTTTTGTCCCGTATCGTTCTTTCCTCGTCCGCTCTTATCCTTGTAGTGCGCAAAGTTTACAGCATGTACAACCAACTGGCCCCTACCCTGGCTCTTCTAGCGCAGCATTCGGCGACTTGGTCCTAGAAAAGACTCGTCCATCCTTGGCCAAACAAAGAGAAAAAATTATCGCCAATCTCAGAGAGTGAAATAATGGGGCCATCGGTCAGTCCGGTATTGACCCTTTTCTCAATAGAGAGGCAAGAATACATAGCTTTATACAGTAGACTGGCAGTGATTCCAGCTCTGATAATTCAAGCTGTTGGCAAATTCAAACAAGTCTTAAGCTTTTGGTTCTCGCACTATGTTTTCAATGTATTTTAAAGCCACTTAATTCAAACTTTTTGCTTGTTCATGTCTGAAAATATCCTCTTTCTTTGTTGCTTCTAGCTGAGCATTTGCGTTATGTCACTAACAGTCGCAGATAAATCCGGTTGCCTACCAACAAAGCAGCCAAACTAGCCAAAACATGCGCACCAACAATTGCATGCTGACTGAGGAAGAAGAAAAAAAAGGAGGTGGCCTGGTTTTGTATAAATGTGTGCCGAACGCTTCTTGAAGTCACTTTCGCTGCATTGCACTAATGTCATTTCGGGAAAGAGTCCTAAGAATGGGAAGGGGCTACAGGCTGTTTTTGCAGGATGCAACGCATTTCCTCCCTTATTTACACTCATGTGTGTGCATTGTATAATAAAGAGTACTGGTATGACCACTTATGTCTAAAATCTTTACTGGGCAATCATACAGAGCTGTCTTTCATGTTGCTGCGGCATTGGGAAACAATAAACATCACAACTAGGGGTGTGCGAATATTCGAAATTTTGAATATTTTTCGAATAGTAATTGCTATTCGATTCGATTCGCACTGAAATTTTACTATTCGAACTATTCGAACTTCCCAAAGACAAATGCAGTCAACATCCGGTTGAAAGTGACCCCTTCATATTTTCAATATGCTTCACCTCATTACACTCGTATTGCGGCAAAGCTGCTTTTCAAGCTCCGTTACGGTCGAATTTAGGCAAGAGACAACGTCCGGTTGGAAGTGGTCCCTAGATTTTCAATATGCTTCACCTCATCACACCCCCGTATTGCGGCAAAGCTACCTTTCAAGCACCGTTACGGTCGAACTTAGGCAAGAGACAACGTCTGATTGGAAGTGGTCCCTAGATTTTCAGTATGCTTCACCTACTCACACCCCCGTATTGCGGCAAAGCTGCCTTTCAAGGTCCGTTACGGTCGAACTTAGCCAAGAGACAGTCAACGTCCGTTTGGAAGTGGTCCCTAGATTTTCAATATGCTTCACCTCACCACACCCCCGTATTGCGGCAAAGCTGCCTTTCAAGCTCCGCTACGGTCGCAAATGTATTAACTCAAGAAAACGCTGGCTCCAATATGGAGATGAAAGATGTGGCAGAGTTGGGGGCTCAATTAATGCTGTTTTAGACCTGAAATTTGCGCAGGAAGTCTGAAAAATCGGACGCCGAAGCATTTTAGCATCCTAAATTTCAGATGTTCTTATATATCGACGTCTACGAGGCAGATTTGGAACTCTGGATTTGAAGGGAGCAAACCCTTGTCTGCCGCATCAGTTGGCCTTCCACAGAAGTTGAAAGAGAAGAGGCTGAGGAAATGGCATCTTTGCCTACCACGTGTAAAGTGTTGTCGGCAACACTTGGTTGCACCAAATCATGTACATAAATACAATTCGGCCTCTACATTGCCCCATTCTTGATAAGAAAGACAACTATGAAATATGACCCCACCAGCGCTTCATCAACCTCGCGAAAAGAAACACTTTCATGTTGCTATCTCACAAGAACATACTTAGGGATTCTCTGCAACTTTTTCTGTAATTTCACTTCAAATTATTCGAAAAATATTTGAGAAATATTCGAAAATTATTCGAAATTATTCGGTGCGATTCGCACTCAATCTTTATTATTCGAATTCGCTAATCTAAGCTCTAAGCTCTAATCACAACACTAGGTGGCATGTTGCCTTGAGTCATGTTTATGAGCACTTCTGATAATTCAGATAAAGTCCTGAGGTCCCCTTGAGTTTGACTTGAGAGTCTACTGTACTTTGTCGATACTGTGGCTGATGATGGAAATAAATTATGACTGAGCCCTTTACAATGGGTGGTAGGCTGATAATGATGGTGATATTGCGGAAAGAAATGGCTCGCCCCTTTGTAGGGATCACAGATTTTTGAAATCGCATAGAAAAAATAAAGAAAAGTGTGGCCTTTACATCAGTGTCCGCGTCATCTTTCTTTTGTTGCTCCCTGTGAACGATGAGGACCTGCCTGGCTCGAAAGTGGTGTTGTCTCTCAATATGTCGTGATCTTGGCCATTCCAGATTTCGCCTAATGACAAAAACTACCTCAACAACCTGTGGGGTAAGCTGGCCTCTGAGATCCTCATGCAGAACTGGGATGTGGCCCTTGACGACTTGAGCCGGCTGCGAGAGTACATCGACAACAACGTAAGTGAACCAGAAATTTATCATGTTGCGCATTTTCCTTTTACGAGGCCGCACTTGAACTTGTGAAGATATGTTGAATAGCATTGTTAGCCATGGCAACCTTGCCTTTGCAGTTTTATAGTAAAAGCTGTTATGAGATCATAACAACTGATTTTGGTGGTAGTATACTGTAAAATCCTGAGCAAGCGCCCTCCTCCCTTTTTTCGGGAGATTTGAAATATGCGCTCCCCTTCTCCTGCCATTTTCACCGTTTCATTCACTGTTCTTATTCGCCCGATGATTGCGGATAAAAACAGTGATTGCATCCACATTCAATAAAGCATTTCATTAGAAGCAGGCTGTGCATTCTTTATTCGTAGCGGTTCTTTCGCCGCTACCTTAAATTTTGATCCGGGACCGCGCAAGCGGTCCCTTTCAAATCTTATCGGATTATCCATCGCCGTAGGGGGGGGCTTGCTCGGGATTTTGCAGTCGTCGTGTGCCACCACCGGTGTTCGTAAGAGCTATGGTGCACAATAAAAAAAAAAATAAACCTGGGTTTGAGCGAGGTTTGAACACAGGCACTCTGTGTGGAAGTCGAGTATTCTACCACAAAGCCATGCTGGTGCTTAAAACTCCTTCGCAAAAACACCCTATACAGGCGTCGTGTACAGGATGGATCGATGGATCGACAGACAGACAGACAGTTTATTTCATGAGCAATACAGATCATGAGGAGTGAGAGTAAAGGGCGCTTTTAGGCAGCTTGACAAGGCTCACTAACACATTAACAGATGTATTATTGCGTGATAGAAGAGTAAAAATAACACCAGGTGGCAGACAGTGTGAATTGCATAACGAGTGCATGGTTTAAGGCCTCCTGCCCATTACAAAGGGTACAGGCATAATTCTTCATCGTCAGCCACAGCATCAACAAAGCACTGTTGAAGGGGTCATGAACCACTTTTCCAAGTAATGATATAATGACCTCCATATCGGAGTTTACTGCCTCCCGAATCGATTGCCGCAAAAATTTCTCGAATCCGTCAAGAACGAGCGGAGTTACGGGGTTTGGCGCACGCTCTCAGCGCTTTCTCTCTTTTCTCGTCCCACCGAGCGCACTGGAAGCTACACAGGGAGGGATGGCACGGGGGAAAGAAGTTACGTCAGCGCGCATTGGGAAACGCGATCGTTTTTCCGCTGTGATTCGCGTGCGCTAGTGTGGCTACCGTGTAAAGTTAGCAGACTGAGGAGTGCGGTGCCGACAAGTGGCGGCACCCTGTGGCAAGAAGTGCATCTGATCTGAATGCTGCTCTCGATTTATGTCGGCTGTCAGCCAATGAGGATGCTATGTCTTTAGCAACGCGGAAAAGCAGATACGTGACGTCAACCGGCAGGCACTCTGCCCGCCGACGAGAATGAGAACCGGCCGCTGTTTGAAAAGAGGGCGCCTGAGAAAACAGCAACTTCGCGCTCCACTTGCAGCCTTTACGCGGCGCGCACGACTGCAATGTTTGGCTGAGCAGTTCATAGCCGTGCCAGCTTTCCGCAGAATGTGTTTCTTCAACAAGCCGAAGGGGTGCTTCTTGACCCCTTGAATGCCTTACAGACACGTAGTGGGTAGCTTGGTTCTCCGCAGAATGATGAATAATGGCGTAGTGGGTGCTTCCCTACTTTGCAAAATTATGATGAGTTATGGCGTAGTGGGCACCTTGCAACTGTGCTCGTACTAGTCGCCCCAAGAAAGTTTACAACGGGCTCTAGAAAGACTGCTCCTCCAGCTTTTGCTGTGACAGTGCTGCTGTGTGCGCAGACCTGGTTTTTTTTTCTTGCTCGGTTCAGAAAGCTTCCTGCCACCTTAAGGTTTATGCTGTAGATAAAGTGAGCTTCTTTGCCCACCAAAGCGGGCGAAGTAGGCGGCTCGTAATTTTCGTATCCTTCTTATCGTTGGCGCAGAACTTCTCGTCGCCCCTGCACTCGCTGCAGCAGCGCACCTGGCTCATCCACTGGAGCCTGTTTGTGTTCTTCAACCATGCCAAGGGCCGCGACCTCATCATCGAGCTCTTCCTCGGGCAGCCACAGTAAGTTTCTTTCAAGGAGGCGTAAGAGGAAATTTTGACAGTGCCTTCGCAGCTCTGGTTGGTCACTGATCCCACCTGAAGCTTCTCAAATATTGTGCATTTGTACCTTTACTTGATTTTTTACGAATGCTGTGTCAAATCTTATTAAAATATTAGTCCTGAATGCTGCAAATTGATTCTGTGCAATCCTGCAAAGTGGCGGAAGGGTTCAGAAGGGGAAGATGACAACCGCTCGTTTGTAGCACCAAGCCACATGGAAATCCATACGGATTTCTCGGAAAGAAAGCTTTTTTCATTGCCGAAAAATTCTTCTTGATCTGGGGATCAAACGTGGCACCAACGCCTTCCATGCGGTTGCTCTACCGATTGAGCTAACCAGGATGCTATCAATTGGCAGCGCAAAGGTGAATTTGGTACAGCAACAGCTCCTGAGAGGGGTTGGTCCCAGGTTCGATGCCCAGCCCAGGACGAACCTTTTGGCAACGAAGGAGTTTTCTTTCCGACAAATCCGTATGGATTTCATTGTGACTTTGTGCTACAAATGGGTATTTGTCAATTTTTTGTCTTAAAAGATTAATCTTGTTTCAAATGTCGGTCTTGTACGCTTGGAAGTCTTCTGCTTGTGATAGGACACCTAAGGAATGCCTGTCGTGAACAGGTTTATTCAGGCAAGGCCCTGAGGTGTGTGAAATCAGTAACAGCTACAGTCTACTTGTTAGTTTGTGATAATGTAGATTGCTTGCATGCTTTGTTTAAAATGCAGTTAAGTTTAGCTTATATCTTGTGCTGCATGGTCGCACCTATCTTAATTATACAAAACGTTCTTCTCTTTGCGTCTTGTCAAGGTATCTGAACACGATACAGACCATCTGCCCACACATCCTGAGGTACCTGACGTGCGCTGTAATAACGAACAAGCAGAAGCGCAATGCCCTTCGTGACCTCGTGAAGGTCATCCAGCAGGTAATTGTTGCATTGTTACGGCATTGGTAGGCTGTGCGTGCGAATGTGCTGTAAAGGATTTTTACCGGAAAAATGTTGTTCAAGCTGACATTCTGTGTTACTTTGTGTACATTTGTAATTGAGCTCTTTTTTTCTTGTTGTGCATGCTGTAAACTCCTTTTCCTGCTTTGATCTCATTCTTAAATAAATAAAAAAGAAGAAAAATGGGAATAAGGAATCTGGGGAAAAAAAAACAACAGCGCCTCCTGTGTGGAATGCAGCTTGACATTCGAGCCGAGCTGGTATTTTCAGGTTTCAGGTGGGGCCGGATAAATCACCCCGAAGGGTCACACCCTACAAATTATTTCATGATTTGCCACGAATAGCTGATGAATAGCCAGTCCGGATGAAAACGTAACTAACGCAGTGTTCCAGCCAACGAAAAAGTGCTTCAAGAAAATGCTACGTTATCTCGGCCTCGATGCACGTGTGATTGAGAAATTTTGCTGTTGCTTGATCGTTGAATGTTTACAGCGCAACAGGCAGAGCAGTGGATAGATGACGGACTAACAGAGCTCCTTGTGAATCTCTCGTCTATCTTCTGTACAGTACTCACGGATTGAAAATCGAAAATTTAGGGCTAAGTAATGCCCATACTTTCGTTTTCAGCCTTTACAGTTCGTCTCATATTGGCATAAATTAAACTCGAACACTTACATCAGAGTCAACATTACCTTTAGCAGCTCGATTGGCAGTGGCATGGCGCAACGCGACGTCGTGTTTCAATCCGTGAGCACCGTGCAGTTGCGTGCAATATGAGTTACAACATGTTGCCCACGGCCAAAGTGGCGTCAACACGGCAGTGCAGTACTGTCATAAAAAAAAGAAATGTGTGAACGAACCAAAGTCTGTTTAGACTCCTGGTATATTTACTAGACCACTTTAACGTTTGCTGGCGTTGCTGTGTAGGCTTGGGGCCCTTTCAAACGAAGCCACCACATTGAAACTCATATTGAGTGTGACTAGAAGGACCTAGACTAGAAGGGCCTAGACTTTCTAGAAGAGCCTAGACTAGAAGAGCCTAGGAGAGACTAGTAGCCAGGGATGGCAAACAAGGCACATAAATGCTTCCGAAACTTCTGTCCACCAATGCCTTGTTCGCTCGCTCGTGTTAACAACTCCTTCTTGGGGCAACGTTGATGCGCAGGAGTCGTACACGTACCACGACCCCATCACCGAGTTCGTGGAGTGCCTTTTCGTCAACTTTGACTTTGACGGGGCCCAGCAAAAGCTGCGCGAGTGCGAGGTGGTCCTGTCCAACGACTTCTTCCTGGTGGCCTGTCAGGACGACTTCATTGAGAACGCCCGGCTCTTCATCTTCGAGACCTTCTGCCGCATCCACGAATGCATCTCCATCAAGTACGGCCACAGCTGTCTTTTGATGCATTTAGAGTTTCGTGCTGAATACACTGTAAGGAAATGTGGCGCTAGTGTCGATGCGTGGTTAAGGTGGCGTGGTAACAGTGGGTAGTTATCATGTTTCTTTTTTTCATGAGTCTTCCTGAGAATTCGAGAAATCTAACTCTCTAAAGTGACAGTACTAACACCACTGCCTCCATAGCTCTTCAAAACTTTTCTCAGCCCGAATCGTGCTGAGAAAATGCTTAAGAGAAAATAATGCTTCAACGGTCTGCCTACCCTTAGCGCAGTCCGAATTGCCCGCCCCCAAGCTAGGAGTGAAGACTCAATCTCACCTGCGACTAGCACCGGTTGCGTGACCATTTGCAAGTGGCAACCAAAAAGCGACTCTACGCGACCGATGTTCACACATACAATTCCAGAAGCGTAGTGCTTGCTTTGCTGAAGCTTCTGGAATTGTATTGCAACAGTCCACGTTCGCTAAAACTAGTACAGTATAGACCGCTTATAACGTAAGTCGCCGGAGTCGCGAATATCCGCACTATAAGCGGTACCGCACTATAACCAAAACAACCTTCTATAAAGGCTGCACTTGCGCAAAACGTGTTGAGCATGTAGCCTCGCGTGTCCGATAATCGACATATGCGATTTGGGGCGCTTACAACCACTTAAATCTCCGAATGTTCAAAAATTAACCGCCAATGACCCGCATTGCCAACGAAATGAACACGGGGGGAAAAAGCAAACAAAACAAAGTGCCATCGCGGAAATTCGCCGACTACGTTTCAGGCCACCTCGAGGTATGCGCATTACACAGAAACCATGTCGAATCGCGACCGAAATTTCACGTGCTGAGCGGTACCGATCGTTCGATTTCACGGGCGTGCACGCGATGTCCAAGACATTGCAATCGAATCCGGAACCACCATTCGAGAGTTGCATGTGTCAACCATGCCCTCGTTTTCATTAACGATATGATTCTCTTCCCTTCAAGTGCAGCCATCACAAAAAGTTTCGTTGATTACGCACCAAAGCGCAACTTTTATCGCCCGCGACCGCTACCGAAAAGCAACCAACGCTGATTAGGCCTAGCGTGCGGTTCAGCATGTTGTCGTGGGAAGTTTCTCCAAGACAACATGAAGATCGGACGTCGAAAAGTTCGCACTCAAGCACTAACCCAAGAACAGCGCGCATGATACGAAGTTTGTGCGGTTTATGTTCGCGGCTGGGAGATCAACGGCGACAAAAGCCCGCCAAGCTCGTTTAAGTCCGCGCACTGGCAGAAAAAGACGAAAGCTCGCGTCAGGAAGCCGCAAAACTTTTCAATTTGAGGACGAGGTAGCAAACGCGACACTATCTGTAGCAAGTGTGATAACGACGACGCTGCCGGCAAGCGGCCGCAGAGCCTTGCCGCCGCCGGTGCAAAGGCTACTCCGTCGCCTAGGCAACCACCATCCTTCCCCACTCGGCGAGCCCGCACAGCGCTGCCGCGGTCTTTTTCCTCCCTCCGCCCCTCGTTCGTTCACTGTGCGTGCCCTCGCTCTTCGTAACGACCTCGTCGCTCCCTCCCCAGCGGCGTACCTCCTTTGAGAACCGCACTCGCTACCACGTTTGTCAGAAATATTTTCTCGCAACCGCATTATAAACGGTATTTCATCTTGGGGGACTGCACAATAAGCGGTATGCGTATACATGCGGTTCTATGGGAGGGTAAACGGGAGTCGAAAACGACCGCATTATAACCGGTCCTGCACTATATGCGGTTACGTTATAAGTGGTCTGCACTGTATCGCATTAGTTTTTCCTTTAAACTACTTCAAAATTGGAAAAAGCATGGCGAGCCCACTTCTTGCAGTAGGATATCCGGGTCGCAGTGTTATTTGTCTAATTCTCTAGATCCTGTAGTTCTAGCTGTTCATCTTGTATTCGAGTGCATTGCAAAAAGTGCTCATTTCTCCGTGTTTCTGTTTTTTTTTACTTCTTTTACACAGTATGTTGGCAGAGAAGCTCAACATGACACCCGAGGCAGCTGAGAAATGGATCGTCAACCTGATCCGCAACGCCCACCTCGACGCCAAGATCGACTCGAAGCTGGTGCGTACTTGGCGGTGCCTGCGGGCGTACTTTTGCAAATCAGTTCTGTGGAATCCTGCAAGGTGCTCATTTGTACCACAAGGCTACAAGGAATGTACAGTGAATTTTTCCAGACTGAGATGACCTTTTTGTACGGGCGTGCATGTGTGAGTGTATGTGAAAGACTAGAGTGCTTATTTGGACAGGTTGGCACATGTTTGCAGAAAACGAGAAACAGTGTGAACCACGGGAAAACAGGGCAAAGATCGGATTACAGCGCTTGGTCAGTCTCTGTCCTGTTGTCGTGTGGTTTGCGCTGTTTCCCGTTTCCTATGTGGAAGAGGCTTTGGTCAGAAACTTGTGTGCTCTGTTTATATAGCAGCTGTTACACACGAGAGCAGATATGAGCACAGCGGTTTAGGTTTAATAGTAGATTATTTCGTCAGATATTTATAATGGAATTTCTATCTTCTTTTGTTAGTTTGAACTAATTGTGTTTGTCTTTAGTGTATCAACATATCATACACTAAAGACAATTTGGTTCAGTATCAGGGGCGTAGCCAAGGGGGGGGTTGGGGGGGTTCAAACCCCCCCCGAAATTTTTCAGTTTTGCTTGCGTATATAGGCACGCACATATACAAATGCACGCACGAACATACATAAAGTATGGTTGAACCCCCCCGAAAAAAATTTCTGGCTACGCCCCTGTTCAGTATTGTGGCATGACACGAATAGCCATCATGCAGCAGTACACATTTAGTTGTACTCAGGCACTTGTGTTAGTCACTTTCAGCATTTGCACACATGTTTGCTGTGCTGCCTCTGCAACAGTGTGTTTTTGTTCTGTTCTGCTTTGCAGGGCCATGTAGTTATGGGAACGCAGGCTGTGTCTCCGTACCAGCAACTTATCGACAAGACACAGGCACTGCACTTCCGTTCTCAACAGCAGATCGGCCACCTCGAGCACAGACTCAGCAGCTCAGACCGGGTATGCAGTGTTACTGTTTCGCAGGTGGTAGACTTAAGTATGCCAGAGTATGATCACTAGTTGTTGGCAGCAGCTGTAGTGTATCACTAGTGGAACACTAGCATGGACACTAGAGTTATGTTTCACTGGTGGTAGACTTGGCTATGCCAGAGTATGATAACTAGTTGGCAGCAGCTGTAGCGTAGCCCTAGTGGAACACTAGCATGGGCACTAGAGTTGTCGGGTAACATGTGGTGGTGTTTCAGTGGTGGTAGATTTAGATATGCCAGAGTATGATCACTAGTTGTTGGCAGCATCTGTAGTGGAACACTAGCATGGACACTAGAGTTGTGTTTCACTGGTGGTAGACTTGGCTATGCCAGAGTATGATAACTAGAAGGATGCGTTGATGGGCGTGTTGGTACATGTCTCTTGATATACTTAGCTATGCCAGAGTATGATCCCTAGTTGTCGGGTAACATGTGGTAGTACTTCACTGGTGGTACACTTAGCTATGCCAAAGTATGATTGCCAGTTGTTGGCAGCAGCTGTAGTGTAGCACTAGTGGGACACTGGCATGGACACTAGAGTTGTGTTCTGGTGGTAGACTTAGCTGTGCCATAGTATGATGTCGCAACATGTGGTAGCTGGCAGGGAGTAGTATGGTATCAGTAGTATGTGTATTAATGTTGCTGGCATGGGATTGTAGCATAGTACTAATGTGGAGACAGGTGGTAGTTAAGCAGTGCTGTAGCGCTTGTATGTAGAGTCAGCATCAGAAGTTTAGAGGCCATTAGATCTGAGAAAACCTTGAATTTCCCAGCAATTTGTGACTATTTGGCCGGACTGCACAGTGCATATTGCTAATGCATTTTAGAACAAGTCAGAATTCAAGGCTGCCTGCCAAAGCTGTGGGAATATGCAGCTTTTTCTTGTGTCTCGCATTCCTTAAATGTTTGATGCTAACTGTACTGATGCTGCTGGTAGGGTGTGGTGGTGTATCACTGGTGTTACACTAGTATGAGTTATAGGCAAGTAATGTTGTTGGCTTGAGGTGGTGGTGTAGAACTAGTGGAGTGGACTTTGCATTTGTGGCCTAGTAGACATAGTACCACCAAATACCAAATTTTGTTATGTGGTGGTAGTGCAGCACAGTTAAATAGAATAATATTAGACTCGGTAGCTATTTCAAGGCATAGTCACTAATGTTATCAGTAGGAACTGATAAAATGATGCCTGTGCGACTAGTGCAATACTGGTGTCACACTGACATTGCAACAAAGGCAGATCAAAGAACTCATTTTGTATAAGGTATGTGAAACTAATGAAGATGGTACGCTCTTGCTGTGTGCTCTACCAGGCATTTTAGGCAAACTGTTTGAAGTCGACATTGAATGATCAAGAGGCTTTCCTTTTACGTCATTTGCTGTATTGAATGATTAGAACTGCATAATAAATGGGGTTATAACAAGAAAGTATTCTGAAAACATGGAGGATTTTGAGTCTTAAATTTTAACTAGGTGCTCACTAAATGTTTACCTCTGTGAGTGGTTCGGTAGCCGTGCGAGCCATCCTACTCGTTACGAATTCTTCGTGTGTGCAACTACACTCTTCAGTGCGGTGATGTGTCAGTCAGTGTAAAAAGGTAACAATTGCGATTGCTGAAACTAACGTTCTTTTGTGTATTTCTCTTTCTCCATTTCAGACATCGCATTGGGGAGCCCAAAACTGAGAGAGACGTAAAATAAGGATGTTTTCAGAAAGCAAGGTTAAGGCTTTGTTGAAGAAGACGAATTTGCTTCGACAGACCAAACTTTCTAGAAACAAAGAAACAAAAAGAACTACTTCCATTCTTTCCTTTGTGTAATCTCTGCTTTTGCTGTGAACCTCGAGCAAGTGCAGTCACCGATATGAAACAAATGTGGTGACAAGGTGCTGCTGGCTTTTACAGCAAAAGCCGTTTTGATATCACAGCAGTCGATATTGGTGGCATAATTGTCCGCCAACATCACCAGTGTCCGTAACCGCCATCGCGCAATATGGAAAAAAAAAATAATCTAGGAGCAAGGAGGATTTGAATCCAGGCTCTCTGCATGGAAATCTAGTATTCTACCAAAGAGTCACGCCGGTGCTTGAACCTCCTTTGCAAAAAGACCGTATAGAGGTGTCATGCATGCAAGGAGTCATCTTAACAGACGCGATATAGCGTGATAGAAGAGTAAAATAACATACAGGTGTCACACAATGCGAAATGCCTAGAGCGGTTGCTTTAAAGCTTCCCACCCATTACAGAGGGCTCAACCATAATTCTGCATTGTCTTCAGCCGCAGCATCAACAACAAAGTGCATGTAATGCCTTAGAGACGTGTGTAGTGGATACCTCGCTTCTCTGCGGAATGATGAATAATGACAAAGTGGGCACTTCCCTACTTCGGAAAATTATGATTTATGGCCTAATGGGTACCGTGCAAGTGCACTTGTAGTACACTATAACAGTCACATCTGACACGAAAATAACTGTTATATCCGAAAATTCGTTATAAACATGCATTCACAACACTAATCACAGGACTATATTTCGTTATAAGCAATAATTCGTTATATCTGTGTTCGTTATATCGAGGTTAAGTGTAGTCGCCCCAAGAGAGTTTACAACGGGCTCTAGAAAGGCCGCTCCTCCAGCTTTTGCCGAGACTTTACTATGTGTTCCGCGCAGACCTGGCAGCCTTTTTTTTTCTGCTACGAGCACTTTTGAACGAACTATGTAGCTGAGTGAGTAGTGCTGCTACATTTCACTGCCAAACATATTCAGTTTGGTTGCCAAAATATTGTTGACTTATATGGTCCATTTCAGCACTTCAAAAGCTATTTGTTGAACATGTACTAGTGATACCATTACCATTATGCGATGATATTCCAGAAAAAAGGAGTTAATAGTAGTCAGTTTTCATATTTCTGTAGCAGGACCAGTTCGTAGTGTGACTTGCGGTAAACCAAGTTGTCTGCATCAAGGCAAATACTATTCCACCTTTTGCAGTTTCAAAAAAAAGAAGATTCGGTTCATGATTGCAGCACATCAACATGAAACTTGTGCGATCATTACACAAGCAGTAAATAACGAGGGCGCTATAATGCCGTCACAGTTCATACAACCGTATAGCGCCAATGGGCGACAATTGAAAGAAAATGTTGATACATAGCAGTCCGCAAGCAAGTTCTACTTCAAAAAAGCCACTTTTCCCTTTCCCTGATTTTCTTTTTTTAACCCAATGTTCCAATTGACTGTAACCGCCGGCTTCTTGGCCAATCCCCCGCTGTGGGTGTGAGCCAAATGCAAGGAACAAGCAAGCAAGCAAGTCTCCAACATGCGGGTATGCCATTGGCACTTTCAAAACGTTGTAGAAGAGTTCTAGTTCCGTAGTGATTTCCTACTTGATAAGAAAAAAAATGATGCAAGAACTTCTTAACACCAACCCAGAAAGACACATTATGGAGTGCAATGTCGAATCAAAACGCGTTAGAACCAACCTCATTTACTATCCAGAAATAGTCAAGCATGCATTGGGAGGGCATTAATCTTGGCACTACCATGTTGCACTTCGTGCTGTGGACAGTGCTTTTCCTATTACTGTACCAGAAAACCACGACGCATGCCAGGGGTGTAGCCAGAAATTTTCAAAGGGGAGGGGGGGTTCAACCACTACTCAAACCTCGATATAACGAATTATCGGTTATAACGAAGTAAATGAAGAATAGTCTTGTCACAGATACAGTCCTGAGAATAAATGTTTATAACAAATTTTTGGATATAACGAAGTTATTTTTGTGGCAGATGACTTTTATAATGAAGTTTGAGCGTATTTACGTTCGTGCATCTGTTTGTATGTGTACATATCCACATGCAAAATTTAAAAAATTTGGGGTGGAGGGGGATTGAACCCCAGCCCCGCCTCGTGGCTACGCCAATGGCGCGTGCAATATTTGCATGTAGGCTCTTCCACATGTACGGTACTCCATACCCAGTGCCTCTGTAGATGTGGTGAATGTAAGCCCAGCTTCCACCACATCAACTCAACACCAAACCACGTTTGGTTGCTGACTGCCCTTGACGGCAGTAGTCGCGGGTGGCTGGTCATCTATATGCCCGTATCAGACTTCATCGATCACTTGAATGTGAGACTGCCCGTGCATTGAACTCCTGGCTGAATCTACGATCATAGTAGTACGACCTCTGGTTTGTCTGTGGTGCTCTCGACATCTTAAAAATCGCCGTGCTACTATGCCCGGCAAAAAAACTTGGAAGTAGACACACCCAGGAGACAATCATGTGGGTTTTGACAAGCGGCTTGGCTTGGTTAGAAGCACCTGACAAGCCAAACACGCTGACGACGTGCATCGCGGAATGAAAAAATACACAATTGCAAACGATCACACTACTTTCATGATATTCATCGCACAACACATGTACACAATTCGTTGCTGTTTTTGTGTCTTGTATCGACATAGCAAGCCGCCAACAAGCCATCAAGTTCAGCAGGAGAGCCTTTGCAGGCCTGTCGAAGGCAGTGAGCTCAATTATTTCGTGTACACAGTAAAAGCTTGTTAATTCGACACTCGTTAATTCGGAAAATCGGATAATTCATGCATGCTCTCTGGTCCCGGCAAGCATATGCATTGTTTAATGGCATCAAACTCGGCCGCGAAGTCATCACACCGTCAAAATGGGAAGATGCTATTACCAGCTCCAGACTGGAAGCACAACTGTGGGCAGTCCAAGGGGCCCGCGACGCAGCAGAGAGACTTGGTCTTTCTGTTCCGACGTGGGAGCGGCCCGCAACGTGCTAGGGCGCGTTCCGAGGGACCGAAAGAAAGTTTATTCATCTATCCATCCATCAAACTCTTTAACTCGGACATATTTGGCTGTAACCCTGTTAATTCAGACGATACTCGGAGCGCGCCGAGCGCGAAGTGCCACAAATGTGCGATGCAAACAAACAAAAATGGCTTTCACGGACAGCCAAAACAGCCACGAGCTTTCAGAAAGGCATAGTTGCCATCCACAATCATGTTGTTGGTATGTAATAAGGTATGGGTTCAGAGCACGTTTTGGATTAAGACACGGGGGCCTTGACATGCGTTCACATTGTGAACGAATTCGCACATGATGGAAATTGCGGCTTTTGCACTGTTCTGATGCAAAATAATTACTGGATTTGCGTATTTCTCAAGAAAATGAAAGTGCATCGATGTATCGGACATTTATATTTATTGTTTTCTTGATACTTCTGATAATTCGGCATTCGGTTAATTCGGACTGTTTTTCGAGTCCCGTGAAATCCGAATTAACGAGCTTTTTTTTTTACTCTATATGATAACTATTTTTCATGATCAGCGTGTATACTTGTAAAGAATCGAATGTGAAGGAGTTAATCCTGTGACGGATTCGACTTCGTCAGAATCTAGTTTTTTGACCGTAGTACTTCCTTGGCAAACAATTTGGTAAGGACGTATATTGCCGTACCCAGTTGCAGTTGCCGCTTTAAGATTTGACACAGCGTCTGTTATGCCATCGTGAGGACTGTCGGCACACCAAAATTATCTAAGGCCTGCTTGCTATTCTAATGTCTCATAATATACCAGATGTGTGGCACTTGGTTAAAAAACAGCACAGAATCTGGAAGTTGAAGCTTTTTATTTCCACTGGAGTTGTCCTTTTAATTTGGAGTTGTCACTTCCAAAATAGCTACTTCGGTCAGTCGAAGCACCGAGTGATTTCAAGCAGCTGTTCTGGTCTACATGACTCGCGGCATATCGCATAAACGTCGAAAATGATCGGGGCAAACGCAACTGCGGCCTTGACGTGAAAAAATATTGTTGCATGAGGAAACGAATCTTCTCACGTTGGCGAGGGTGTTGGTTAGAATCATGACAGGATGTGTAAGCGTGACTGAACGCTTGTACATCCTCGTTCTGTCATGCTTATACATTCTATCATGGAAGCTTCCCACTCATTTGCAGGTAGGCGTAAAAATAAATATGCGTATTTCAACCTGTATGCAGAGTAGAAAATTGTAGAGATTTAGTCTTGTAAACTGCAGAACTGTGGCTCACTGGAATAGTTGGTTTAATGTTGTAACAGGGGTAAAACGGCATGTACGACGATGAATGAAAACACGTGCACAGCAAGGCGCTTCATGTTGCGCATTTTCTTTCATCGCCATCCTGTTTGCTGTTTTAGCCACGTTACAACGTTGTAGATCTCTCCTGCTGTTGAAAGGATGTGCATTGAACAGTCAGCTCTGCTTATTCCTCATGCTGACATATAATATGATAATTCATAAATGTATGTTGATGTGCATTTCAAATCAAACGGTTTGATCACAAGAAAGTTCACTATGTTCAAAGCATATTGCTGGAGTGAATACATAAACGAACGTAAGTTGCCAAATATGGTTTTTCACAGCCTTCCCTTATCATAAAAAACCGTCCTATCACTTGGGCTGCTTCCAAATGACATGAGGTGCTTTTTCTAGCTGGAAATTCATAAGTTAAATATTATACTACTATTAATGAAAATATGGCACAGTGTGGGGTCGACGTTGGAAACGTTGCAGAAGTCGTTAGTAACACGAAAATTGCACACATTCGCAAACTAGCCCACTGCATCTTGAGCCTTGGCATGCTCCTTTGTTGAAGGATTCCTGAAGAATAAAAGCAATTCAGGTTAGTTTCACTATTAAATTGCTAGCAACCAACGTAGATAACAGTGCGTGAATGTGAAAGCACAACACTCTTGAGATGCTTTAAATACACGTCACGTTCAAGTAATTGCGAACGACTACTTTTCATGTCGTGGTATTCACACTGTTGCCACTGCGTCCAAAGACAGTAGACACACAACACCAGCAAACCACTTCCATTACATGGCAAGAATAACGTTTTTAAAACCAACAGCCAATTCAGAAAGATGCCTGTGGCATCACTAGCTAACCCATTGTATACGCCCTGTCTGTAGTCGTGGTCGCATGTAAAGATGGCGCCAGCTCCTTCTTTATCTCTGCCAAGGGGGTTGGGGTGGTGGCAGGGTTTAAAGTCTCCCTTCATTGGAGGGGGGGCCCTCAGAGGGTTGTGACCTGTAGTACACATACATACAGCCCCTCCTTGAGAAATGGAAGGGGGAGGGGGGGGCGAGCCCCCCCTGACATTAAGCCCAGGGTGGTGGTGTGTGCATGTGCACAAGTGAGTTCCAAGCGGCCACCACAAGGATCACTAGCTACCACCTCCAGTAGAAACAAGGAAACGAAAAAAAGGGAGGGGCTGCAGATCTTTGGCGAACGCAGCAGGCATCTCTCTAGAGGATCCGTTGGTAAAACACGGTTTGCTTCGCTGAAATATGCCAGAATGGATTAAAACGACGAAGGCACGTGACTTCTATGCAAAGTGGTGGTGTATGCCTGCCGAAAGGCATGCTACATAAGCATCTAGCAAATGGTGTGCAAGTCCGCATGAAACTGCAATGTCTAAGAGCTGAATGTGCAGTCTGTGACCAGGATTCTAAGAGTGTTGCCTTCACAAATGGCAAAAAGCCCCTGCTTCCCGATCAATGTATGATGTGGATAGGTATATGTTGTGTCCTTGTGCTGTTCTCTAGTTGTTTTTAGAATCTCTCCTCTCTTCCCATCACCCTACTGTGGTTCGCTCTCTATCTCGTCAGAACCTACCTTTTTTTATTTTTTCTATTTATGATTGTTCTTGGACAATACAAGGAATTGCCCGCAGTCGTGATTATCCTCCTGACGTGTTACAGCTCGCGCTGGGCGTAACAGCAGTAGTGCTTGCTTAGCTATACATAATCAAAATACCAGATGCACGAAATAAAGGCAATCACCAAAGCTGTGGTTAGCTTGGCCAGAAAACGATTTTAAATTATACAATTTTATGCTATATAGCAACAAATACTGGTATTTAGCATACGAGGTCTGTCCGTAATGTAATGGTAAAAAGAATTTATTGATCTGATGGGAACATATTCAAATTCTTCAAAATAGTTTTTCGGTGTCGATACACCTTTTCCAACGCAATTCTTCCGCTGCAAAGGCTCCCTAAAAGCCAGCTGCTGTGACCTCTATCAAAGACTGCGACAGTCAGTTGGATGGCGGTAACACCGTCGAAACGGGAACCTTTCAGGCTTCTTTTGAGCTTTGGGAATAGAAAGAAGACTGCCGGACTAACATCAGGGCTGTATCAGATCTGTGTCAGCATTGATGTGAGCCCCGGAAGACTTGTTAAAAGTAAGAGAAATGCACAATATGCAGTGATTTACACACAGATATGAGAGCAAGTCAGCTGCTTTCAGCTCTCATTCTTGATGGCCCGCTCACTAAAACCAATCTCACTGCGTTGGTGGCTGGAGACCAATCAGCTCAGCGAGCTGTCCACTGACAAAAGGATTGAATGCTGGCAGAAAAAGCTAACACCGAAAAGAGGCAAATTATTACCTGTTTATTTCTTCATCAGCTTGCCTTTCTTTCTGCTTCTTCACTAATGCATGGTGCTTTTTGGACTTCACGTGAGCTGGAAGTAAAAAAAAATAAAGATGCAAAGATATAGGTTGCTTTCTGTAGTTCAGAAGCCCGGAAGAAAAATTGAATACTATTATAATACGGTAGAGAAATAGGCAGCTAGTTTCGATGCATTATTGTGGAAACGGCGCGAAATGCAGAAGGTGACTTGCAACGTTTTTGCATCACAGAAGTGCAGAAGAAACATGCAGCTCCGTTCATATTACTCAACAAGAGTAATTTCAATTTTATTTTAAAAGTTTGGGCTACCAAACCATAAAGGTTCTTTCTTTTGCTTTTCTTGCCTTGTTAGCACAACACAGAAAACAAGAAAAAAAAAAGAAAGAAAGATAAGAATTCAGGAGACCCTTGCTCTATTGGGAAAATGGGGGCAAACGGAGCTTCGTGTGTGCATACCTGACATACTACTTTAAGTTCTTTTTTTCTTGCTATCGGAATGCGCAATGCTCTCTCCTAACTACTTCCTTCCTCCATGCTGGGAATCGGACCTTCATCCACATGCTTAAGAGCACAACACTTCTGTTGCTACAGGCAATGACGACTGTCATGCGTTCATATCCAGGCAACAATGACATGTGGTAATATGAAGTGACAAGTCACCTCAATAAAAGATCGGATTGCCCATATCAGCAACAGCCAATCGCCGACAAGCCCACAATCAAGAGAGCACCAGTTATTGGAAAATGGTGCGTACAAATACGCATGTAACCGTCGCACCTACGAGGGCTACATTTCCATATGCTGGGTTTTTCGTGTGCGACAGCACCACCATATTCAGCGACTTACAACAGGCTTCGCTTGAAAACCACGCAAGGATGGAATGAACATTTACGCAGGAAGGGACCGACATGACTCGTCAACGAATGGGTACTAGTACCTCAAGGCATTGAAACGTACCTTCCCACGTGATGCTTCCTATTGTCGTCACATTGCAGATGTCGCACGTAAACAACCGATGCCTGTTGTTGTTGCTGTCGAGCAGAGGGATTGGCTTGTGGCTAGGCTCCCTGCCCTGTAGAGGAACAAGAAGCACGTGCAAATAGTCTCAGACAGAGCCAAGAAACGAAACGAGAGATGAGCATTTCATTAATGCACATTGTTGGGTGAGTCGGTCATACATCATTAAAGGAGTACTGACACGATTTTGAGACATCGCAAAAGAAACATCTTCTGTTTCTTGGTATGCAGTGTCAACACTGTCCACACATCGCATTCGGAGAACACGTATGAAATAATTTGACTTTGAAGTTTTCGTTGCTGAGCATATGCAAGCCAGCTCCACTGCAGTGGACATTATCCCGAGGGATCAAGACAGTTCCCCCGAGTTTGCGAGTTCTGAGTCCTGCATGCAGCCTAAATCGTAAAAATCACTGTCAGGGTCACTGGACGACAAATCATTCATCGTTGTTTATGTGCACCACGAGCAGATGACGGATTCTCTGCTAGTACGTCGTGAGTTTCTGGATCTCCGTGACGTCACACTGCTATGAAACGACACTGAGAAGCCGCCCACTCGATATTGAAACCGAAAGTGTCTTGGTGGCGCTGATTAAAATATATACGATGCATTCCCAGGCACCACAATAGTCGTTTTAGGTTTCTCGACACCAGTATTTGTGTCAGTACGCCTTTTAAAGGGACACTAAAGAGAAACAATAAACCGGCCTAGATCGATAAATTGCGCTCTTAGAACTCTAATGTCGTTAATTTTGCCATCATAAATTTATTAATTAAGGAGAAAATCAAGTTCAAAGTTTCATTTTTAAATTTCGTGCCGAAATCTCCCCGCGTGACGTCACAGATTTCAAAGTGTATTTATCGTATTTTGGCGCCATTGGCTCAACAGAATTACCCCAAACTTGGTATGTTAAGTCTATGGCCCCCTCAAAGGACAATGTGCTTCATTTTTACCAATTAGGAACTACGTAGTCCCTAGTAGGCGCCGTCAAAACATGTGACGTCACGGCGAATGGTGCAGAAACTTCAAGGTGGCGTCGGCACCCACATTTTGCTTTTGCGCATTTTCTTGCTTACTAAGAGTCTTATCGCAGCAAGCCTGGTGTTTTTGGTATCGTGAAAGAGTACTTTTCTAACATGAGAAAAATCGCTTTGCTCTTTAGTGTCCCTTTAAGTAAGGGGCTGTGCAATACAAACATGGAGGACAAGAGCACAAGGCCGGGCGCAGACTTGTGACTAGGTTTTGTTCAAAAGAACACGTATTTTTATACCTTACAGTCTGCATATTCGTCTACATGCATGCTAAAAACTTGCTTTCGAACAAGAGAGATGATTGTGTCAGTGATACCTCGCTCAGAGTGTACCAGAACGAAAGAAGGTTTTCCCCCCAGCCCCTTGCTTAATGAGGGGATGGCTCATGAGTAATCCAAATTATAAGATCGTGGTGGAGTCTGCTGCAGCATGACAACCTTGCCTGGAGTTGTCACTGCCCTGCGACATGCAATGCCCAATGGAAGGAGAAATCATGCACAATATAAAGAATTAGAAAGACAGCAATACGAATTAGTTCAGTGGACTTAGCTGCCCTTCTCGGTGGGTAGACTAGTTTGGGCTTTTCCGTTAAGTCAGAGCTGGACGGCAATGCCTCCCAATGCCACGCGACAATGTGTCGCGTAAGTGTCAGCTCTGGTGTGCTTGCACATAAACACAAATGTGCACAGCAGAGGATGAAGTAAGCAAAAAAAAAAAACAAAAAAAAAAAGCTTGTGGTCGTAAGGTACAAAGTCTGCTTATGTTAGAGATGATCAGAGATTGCTCAGAGATGTCTTGATGTTGCAGTTGATGTAAGTTACTAAGTTTTAAAGGACAGGCTGATGGGATGGCATCAGTTTGCACAGCAGTGCAAAAATGCACAGACGGCGATAGAAGTGGACGAGACAGCGTTCTGTTCCGTCCACTTCTATCCACCATCTGGGTGCTCTAGTGCACATGTACAGCGACAAACATGATCTACAAATTTAGCGCTACACTCAATGTATCAACATCCCTATAGAAGTGCATATAGTGGGCTCTTGTTAGATAGAACCTGAAAGGACCAGGAAAATATGTTCTGTTTAATAGGAGTTCCGTTTACTGAGAGATGACCAGGGGTGCAGAATTCAAGTATGAAACCAATCATATTAGAGGCGGTTGTTCCATTTAAGAAGCAACTCTGTTTAAGCAATTTACACTTTCCTTTTTTCAACATACTGCAGCCTTGAAGGGCTATCGCAGGAATGGAGGTAGCAAATACGAAAATTACAAAGCAACACGAAATATACTGAACGTGAAGATCGATGGTGAGTAGCGTGCAAAACAAATTCAGTAAGTGGTAAAGATCTAACATGGCCTGGTTAAGAATACCATACTTCAATAGTGTGGACAAAGAAAAAGTGTGTTTATATGCATTTAGTTCGGTGATGGAAAGGAGACATATTCAGCTCATGATGATGTCTGGTGGATGTTGGTTTAGCGGGCGTGATGTAGTTGCTCAGTGAAGGAAATCGCGGAGAGTGTATCAGAGCACAAAGAAACTTCAAAGATTCAATGTGACGATGGGAAGCGAGGCTATAGTAAGCTGAAGACTATGAAGATGGGAACTAGGTGAAAAATACCTGTCGTCGCAACAATATATGAAGCGTATAGCTTTCTTCTGGACAGATCAAATTTTTTTGACGTCAGATATGCTGTGAGGGTTTCATGTGACAGAGCCATACTCGAGTATTGCGCAAACCAAAGTTTTATAAGTTAGTACTGAGAGTCTGCTGTACCTCCAGGAAGTCTTTGGACGATTTTGAAGCTCTTGTCCCTGGCACGTTCGTCCCAACACGAGACGTCCGTTGCATCTAGGCTGTACACAGGTGGCACCTGTCGATCCGGCGCTGGAAAGTGAAACGGCACTCTCAAAATGCTTAAAGGGACACTAAAGAGAAACAATGAATTGTTTTAGATTGATAAAGTGTGCTCAGAGAACTCTTGTGTAGTTTATTCACCACCATAGGTTT